>NW_027675339.1:497500-500000 GCF_965601325.2 Salmo salar
GTCAAAAGCACAAGACATACTGTTGCATGTAGGTCTATTTAATTTATGGATTGATCCTACAGAAATATGAAAACATTATTTTTAACTACTACCAAGCATTTACATGTGGCTCAGGAACCACTGACTCACTGCATTATTCTATAGTATTATCAAGACACCTGCTGTTAACTCTTAACTACTTAGGACAGCTCACGATGTGTCCTAAATATCTGCCGACTAGGTGGGACTAGAGACTTCATGCATAGCTTTAATTTATACCCATAAGTGTAAAATGTCTTTATTCTCAGCACTTATACGACCAATTTTCTACTCTGAGACGCTTTATGGATATTGTTATAATAAAACGTAGAATGTTTGTTTAACATAAAGAAAAATGAATATTACTAATGTAACCCACTGTAAAGACTGGGTTTAGTTGATTGTGTTGCACTGCTCATGTCCACGTTCTGGAACTGTCCGCGTCCCCGTACAGAACTGTCCGCGTTCACGTCCGGTGTGGCGCCGATGCATTTTGTCCGGTTACGCGCAGAGTGGGCTGAGGTGATTTTGGGGAATAACGACAGAGTTTGTTACAGTGTTGACACGCCAAACTTTATTGTTCAATTTGCTTTTTGCTTTACGGTCAGGGACAGTATGAGTGTAGCGAGATCCTTTTCACTCTCTATCCTTGTTTCATTTTGTGGTTCACCGGATTCGTCATCATCATTGAGACGAACGACAGATGAACGACCTGCTAGCTAGCCAAGCTAGTCGGTACAGCTAGGTAAGCTAGCTAGCTACTCTACCAGCAGCATCCTAGTTATCCTAGCTAGTCGGTACAGCTAGGTAAGCTAGCTAGCTACTCTACCAGCAGCATCCTAGTTATCCTAGCTAGTCGGTACAGCTAGGTAAGCTAGCTAGCTACTCTACCAGCAGCATCCTAGTTATCCTAGCTAGTCAGTACAGCTAGGTAAGCTAGCTAGCTACTCTACCAGCAGCATCCTAGTTATCCTAGCTAGTCGGTACAGCTAGGTAAGCTAGCTAGCTACTCCACCAGCAGCATCCTAGTTATCCTAGCTAGTCGGTACAGCTAGGTAAGCTAGCTAGCTACTCTACCAGCAGCATCCTAGTTAGTCGGTACAGCTAGGTAAACTAGCTAGCTACTCTACCAGCAGCATCCTAGTTATCCTAGCTAGTCGGTACAGATAGGTAAGCTAGCTAGCTACTCTACCAG
Source organism: Salmo salar (assembly GCF_965601325.2). Taxonomy (NCBI): domain Eukaryota; kingdom Metazoa; phylum Chordata; class Actinopteri; order Salmoniformes; family Salmonidae; genus Salmo; species Salmo salar. Next base: position 498,714 of record NW_027675339.1, read on the forward strand.
CAGCATCCTAGTTATCCTAGCTAGTCGGTACAGCTAGGTAAGCTAGCTAGCTACTCTACCAGCAGCATCCTAGTTATCCAAGCTAGTCGGTACAGCTAGGTAAGCTAGCTAGCTACTCTACCAGCAGCATCCTAGTTATCCAATCTTCCCTCTCTTATTGACGGATGCTGGCTACCTCTGTCCGGTTCTCCTCTCTTCACTAGATGGACGGTAACTTTATTGTTTAACCCTTCTGTGTCCAAGGACCGAACTTTTGAATATTTTTTTCGGGGCGCCTCAAGTAGGCTGGACACGTTCCGTTTTTTTTTTATTCTCAGCTGCCTCGCCAATGTCTAAGTGAATTAATAACTTTTAATTGTTAAATATTTCCAATAGATGGCAGCATAAGACCACAAAGCATCAGTTACAAGCAGCAATATGATTGACATAAAATAGCATGCAACCACAGACTATATGTCCCATGATTTTCTAAAATTGGCACTGATTACTTTAGTTAGCTATATATCTCGTAATGGGCCTGTGTTGCTTTCGGGAGAACAAAAATAGTGACTATAGCAGGTATTGAACACCGGGTAAATTATCACTAGTCAGAACCTCAACCTTAGTATACATACATTATAAAACATCATCTTAATATCTGATATTGCGAGTAAACAAACTCGGAATAGAAAAGACAAGAGTGCGTCTTCCAGCCCTCCAATAAATTACATAATTCAACCCTCCCGGTTAGTAAATTTACCCCAACATGCCCCTGGAGAAGGCAGAGTGACGACACCAGCTTTTTACCGGGGCTGAGTTGACTACTAGAGAGAGAAGGCAGAGTGACGACACCAGCTTTTTACCGGGGCTGAGTTGACTACTAGAGAGAGAAGGCAGAGTGACGACACCAGCTTTTTACCGGGGCTGAGTTGACTACTAGAGAGAGAAGGCAGAGTGACGACACCAGCTTTTTAGCGGGGCTGAGTTGACTACTAGAGAGAGAAGACAGAGCGGCTCGATGCTGTTTGATGAATTTGACAATGAATGTACCTGGAAAACACGTTTTTCTCAACTAGAGGTGACTGAATTAATGTTCAGACTTATTGATAATCGTTATATTAATGAACTATAATTTCAAAACATGAGCATAAAAACAGGTAATAATAAACATGAATCATCATTATATTACTTCACAGTAATCTGTTAAATGCTTTTTCAGTCCTTCCTCTTGTGTTAGCAGTGTGGAAAGGGACAGAAAGAAGCTCACAGGAGTTTCCTGTGAGGGGGAGTGGTGGTGTATCCAGGGAG
>NW_027675339.1:507500-525000 GCF_965601325.2 Salmo salar
ACAAATCTCATCAAGGGAAATCTGCTTCCCTCTGCTCTCCTCTGGATAACTACCCGACCTGCAGCAGCCAATAGGATCCCTTCAGGGTGTGTTGACCAGGTGACAGAGGTACGAGGGTTCAATGACCCACAGAAGGAGGAGTACTTCAGGAAGAGATTCAGTGATGAGGAGCTGGCCAGCAGAATCATCTCACACATAAAGACATCAAGGAGCCTCCACATCATGTGCCACATTCCAGTCTTCTGTTGGATTTCTGCAACAGTCCTCGAACACATGCTGAAACATAAGACAGAAGAGATGCCCAAGACTCTGACTGAGATGTACACACACCTTGTGGTGTTTCATACCAAACAGAAGGATGAAAAGTATCTTGGGGAAGAAGAGACAGGTCCACACTGGAATAAAGACAGCATTCTGTCACTGGGAAAACTGGCTTTTCAACAGCTTGTGAATGGCAATCTGATTTTCTATGAAGAAGACCTGAAAGAGGCTGGCATTGATGTCAATGAAGCCTCTGTGTACTCAGGATTGTGCACACAGATCTTTAAAGAGGAATGTGTTCTGTACCAAGACAAGGTGTACTGCTTTGTTCATCTGAGCATTCAGGAGTTTCTGGCTGCTGTGTATGTGTTCCTCTCATTCATCAACAACAATGAGAATCTCATGGACAAACAGCAAACAAAGTCCAGCATCTTTTCTCTGCTGTACAGAGACAAGTCTGAAGTTACTGTCTACAAGAGTGCTGTGGATAAAGCCTTACAAAGTGAGATGGGAAACCTGGACCTTTTCCTCCGCTTCCTTCTGGGACTCTCACTGGAGTCCAATCAGAAGCACTTACGAGGTCTACTGACAAAGACAAGAAGCAGCTCACAGAGCCATGAAGACACAGTGAACTACATCAAGGAGAAGATCAGGGAGAATCCCTCTCCAGAGAGGAGCATCAATCTGTTCCACTGTCTGAATGAACTGAATGACCATTCTCTAGTGGAGGAGATCCAAAGCTACCTGAGATCAGGAAGTCTCTCAGAACCCAACCTGTCACCTGCACAGTGGTCAGCTCTGGTCTTTGTGTTGCTGACTTCAGAAAAGGAGCTGGATGTGTTTGACCTGAAGAAATACTCCAGATCAGAGGAAGGTCTTCTGAGGCTGCTGCCAGTGGTCAAAGCCTCCAGAGCTGCTCTGTGAGTAAATAAAATGACATATAAAATCTAATCATCAGGAAGAAATATTATGTTTAGTGAAAAATATGTATTATAATATGTGTATAATATTATTTTGAATAACATATTGAATCAGATATTCAATCTAGTATAACAATATGACCATACAATTCTAGGAGACGGAAGATGAATCTATATGTTGTTTGAGAGAATAAACCTAATGCATCTACCGCTGTCCTTCTATACTACTGGTGTTAAATTAACAGTGTGTTTGTGAAGTCATGATGATCTCTTTGCAGGCTGTCAGGCTGTGGAGTCACAGAGGAAGGCTGTGCTTCTCTGGTCTCAGCTCTGGAGTCAAACCCCTCACACCTGAGAGAGCTGGACCTGAGTAACAATGACCTGAAGGATTCAGGAGTGGAGCTGCTCTCTGCTGGACTGGAGGATCAACACTGCAGACTGAAGACTCTGAGGTCAGTATTCCTTTCGTTGGTCAACAAGTGGTAACTGTTCACCAGATCCACATGTGTTTACCAGACACACATAGTCCACACCATATGTGTTTGGACAGTGAAGCTTACAGTTTTAAATGTGGTGCTATGCTCCAGCATTTTGGATTTGAGATGTTTCATATTAGGTGACCTTACATAATGTCACCTTTTATTTGAGGGTATTTTCATGCATATCTGTTTTACCGTTTAGAAATTAAAGCACTTTCTGTACGTAGTTCTCCCATTTGAATAAGTCTTAATTATTTGGACAAATTCACTTATATTGTATTAAAGTAGTCATAAGTTTAGTAGTTGTACCATATTCCATGCCTGCAGTGATTACATCAAGCTTGTGATTCTACTAACTTGTTGAATTCATTTTTCAGTTTGTTTTGGTTGTGTTTTGGATGATGTTTTTCCTAATAGAAACTGAATGGTGAATAATGTCCTGTCATTTTGGAGTCACTTCACTTGTATTGTCAGTAAGAATAGAAGATGTTTCTGAACACTTCTACATTCATGTGGATGCTACCATGATTATGAATAATCATGAATGAATCGTTAATGATGATGAATGAGAAAGTTACAGAGGCACAAAGATCAGACCCCCTCTGTTATTGGTGTTATTCTGTATACTTCTGGCCCTTCTTTGGACACTGTGTTAACTAACCTCCAGACGAGCTTCAATGCCATACACCTCTCCTTCCGTGGCCTCCAACTGCTCTTAACTACAAGTAAAACTAAATGCATGCTCTTCAACCGATCGCTGCCTGCACCTGCCCGCCCGTCCAGCATCACTACTCTGGATGCTTCTGACTTAGAATATGTGGACACCTACAAATACCTAGGTGTCTGGTTAGACTGTAAACTCTCCTTCCAGACTCACTATAAGCATCTCCAATCCAAAGTTAAATCTAGAATTGGCTTCCTATTTCGCAACATAGCATCCTTCACTCATGCTGCCAAACATACCCTTATAAAACTGACCATCCTACCGATCCTCGACTTCGGCGATGTCATTTACAAAATAGCCTCCAATACCCTACTCAATACATTGAATGCAGTCTATCACAGTGCCATCCGTTTTGTCACCAAATCCCCATATACAGTACTACCCACCACTGCAACCTGTACGCTCTCGTTGTCTGGCCCTCGCTTCATACTCGTCGCCAAACCCACTGGCTCCAGGTCATCTACAAGACCCTGCTAGGTAAAGTCCCCCCTTATCTCCGCTCACTGGTCATCATAGCAGCACCCACCTGTAGCACGCGCTCCAGCAGGTATATCTCCCTGGTCACCCCCAAAGCCAATTCCTCCTTCGGCCGCCTCTTCTTCCAGTTCTCTGCTGCCAATGACTGGAACGAACTACAAAAATCTCTAAAACTGGAAACACTTATCTCCCTCACTAGCTTTAAGCACCAGCTGTCAGAGCAGCTCACAGATTACTGCACCTGTACATAGCCCATCTATAATTTAGCCCAACTACCTCTTCCCCTACTGTATTTATTTATTTAGCTCCTTTGCTCCCCATTATTTCTACTTTGCACTTTCTTCCACTGCATATCTACCATTCCAGTGTTTTACTTGCTATATTGTATTTACTTTGCCACCATGGCCTTTTTTTGCCTTTACCTCCCTTATTTCACTTCATTTGCTCACATTGTATATAGACTTATTTTTCTACTGTATTATTGACTGTATGTTTGTGTAATACCCTTGTTTGAACCAAGTATTGAGTTTATTTGTTATAATTAATTGGTATTATATTTAAAAGATGATTGAATTGCTCCTAAACTGTAATGTTGTTAATGCATTATGCTTTTTGAAGAAATATTTATTTAATGTATAAGTGAATACATTTACATTTACATTTTAGTCATTTAGCAGACGCTCTTATCCAGAGCGACTTACAAATTGGTGCATTCACCTATAATATCCAGTGGAACAACCACTTTACAATAGTGCATCTAAATCTTTTAAGGGGGGGGTTAGAAGGATTACTTTATCCTATCCCAGGTATTCCTTGAAGAGGTGGGGTTTCAGGTGTCTCCGGAAGGTGGTGATTGACTCCGCTGTCCTGGCGTCGTGAGGGAGCTTGTTCCACCATTGGGGTGCCAGAGCAGCGAACAGTTTTGACTGGGCTGAGCGGGAACTGTGCTTCCTCAGAGGTAGGGAGGCGAGCAGGCCAGAGGTGGATGAACGGAGTGCCCTTGTTTGGGTGTAGGGCCTGATCAGAGCCTGAAGGTACGGAGGTGCCGTTCCCCTCACAGCTCCGTAGGCAAGCACCATGGTCTTGTCGCGGATGCGAGCTTCGACTGGAAGCCAGTGGAGAGAGCGGAGGAGCGGGGTGACGTGAGAGAACTTGGGAAGGTTGAACACCAGACGGGCTGCGGCGTTCTGGATGAGTTGTAGGGGTTTAATGGCACAGGCAGGGAGCCCAGCCAACAGCGAGTTGCAGTAATCCAGACGGGAGATGACAAGTGCCTGGATTAGGACCTGCGCCGCTTCCTGTGTGAGGCAGGGTCGTACTCTGCGAATGTTGTAGAGCATGAACCTACAGGATCGGGTCACCGCCTTGATGTTGGTGGAGAACGACAGGGTGTTGTCCAGGGTCACGCCAAGGCTCTTAGCACTCTGGGAGGAGGACACAAGGGAGTTGTCAACCGTGATGGCGAGATCATGGAACGGGCAGTCCTTCCCCGGGAGGAAGAGCAGCTCCGTCTTGCCGAGGTTCAGCTTGAGGTGGTGATCCGTCATCCACACTGATATGTCTGCCAGACATGCAGAGATGCGATTCGCCACCTGGTTGTCAGAAGGGGGAAAGGAGAAGATTAATTGTGTGTCATCTGCATAGCAATGATATGAGAGACCATGTGAGGATATGACAGAGCCAAGTGACTTGGTTTATAGCGAGAATAGGAGTGGGCCAAGAACAGAGCCCTGGGGGACACCAGTGGTGAGAGCACGTGGTGCGGAGACAGATTCTCGCCACGCCACCTGGTAGGAGCGACCTGTCAGGTAGGACGCAATCCAAGCGTGCGCGGTGCCGGAGATGCCCAGCTCGGAGAGAGTGGAGAGGAGGATCTGATGGTTCACGGTATCAAAGGCAGCAGATAGGTCTAGAAGGATGAGAGCAGAGGAGAGAGAGTTAGCTTTAGCAGTGCGGAGAGCCTCCGTGACACAGAGAAGAGCAGTCTCAGTTGAATGCCCAGTCTTGAAACCTGACTGATTAAGATCAAGAAGGTCATTCTGAGAGAGATAGCAAGAGAGCTGGTCAAGCACGGCGCGTTCAAGAGTTTTGGAGAGAAAGGAAAAAAGGGATACTGGCCTGTAGTTGTTGACATCGGAGGGATCGAGTGTAGGTTTTTTCAGAAGGGGTGCAACTCTCGCTCTCTTGAAGACGGAAGGGACGTAGCCAGCGGTCAAGGATGCGTTGATGAGCGAGGTGAGGTAGGGGAGAAGGTCTCCGGAAATGGTCTGGAGAAGAGAGGAGGGGATAGGGTCAAGTGGGCAGGTTGTTGGGCGGCCGGTCGTCACAAGACGCGAGATTTCATCTGGAGAGAGAGGGGAGAAAGAGGTCAAAGCACAGGGTAGGGCAGTGTGAGCAGGACCAGCAGTGTCGTTTGACTTAGCAAACGAGGATCGGATGTCGTCAACCTTCTTTTCAAAATGGTTGACGAAGTCATCCGCAGAGAGGGAGGAGGGGGGGGGAGGTGGAGGAGGATTCAGGAGGGAGGAGAAGGTAGCAAAGAGCTTCCTAGGGTTAGAGGCAGATGCTTGGAGTTTAGAGTGGTAGAAAGTGGCTTTAGCAGCGGAGACAGAAGAGGAAAATGTAGAGAGGAGGGAGTGAAAGGATGCCAGGTCCGCAGGGAGGCGAGTTTTCCTCCATTTCCGCTCGGCTGCCCGGAGCCCTGTTCTGTGAGCTCGCAGTGAGTCGTCGAGCCACGGAGCAGGAGGGGAGGACCGAGCCGGCCTGGAGGATAGGGGACAGAGGAAATCAAAGGATGCAGAGAGGGAGGAGAGGAGGGTTGAGGAGGCAGAATCAGGAGATAGGTTGGAGAAGGTTTGAGCAGAGGGAAGAGATGATAGGATGGAAGAGGAGAGAGTAGCGGGAGAGAGAGAGCGAAGGTTGGGACGGCGCAATACCATCCGAGTAGGGGGAGAGTGAGAAGTGTTGGATGAGAGCGAGAGGGAAAAGGATACAAGGTAGTGGTCGGAGACTTGGAGGGGAGTTGCAATGAGATTAGTGGAAGAACAGCATCTAGTAAAGATGAGGTCAAGCGTATTGCCTGCCTTGTGAGTAGGGGGGGAAGGTGAGAGGGTGAGGTCGAAAGAGGAGAGGAGTGGAAAGAAGGAGGCAGAGAGGAATGAGTCGAAGGTAGACGTGGGGAGGTTAACCTCTATGGGACCGGCGGGACGAATTCGTCCCACCTACGTAACAGCCACTGCCAGCCTGTGGCGCGATTTTCAAAATCTTCAAAATCCTATTACTTCAATTTCTCAAACATATGACTATTTTACAGCCATTTAAAGATAAGACTCTCGTTAATCTAACCACACTGTCCGATTTCAAAAAGGCTTTACAACGAAAGCAAAACATTAGATTATGTCAGCAGAGTACCAAGCCAGAAATAATCAGACACCCATTTTTCAAGCCAGCATATAATGTCACCAAAACCCAGAAGACAGCTAAATGCAGCACTCACCTTTGATGATCTTCATCAGATGACAACCCTAGGACATTATGTTATACAATACATGCATGTTTTGTTCAATCAAGTTCATATTTATATCAAAAACCAGCTTTTTACATTAGCATGTGACGTTCAGAACTAGCATACCCCCCGCAAACTTACGGGGAATTCGCTAACATTTTACTAAATTACTCACGATAAACGTTCACAAAAAGCATAACAATTATTTTAAGAATTATAGATACAGACCTCCTCTATGCACTCGATATGTCCGATTTTAAAATAGCTTTTTGGTGAAAGCACATTTTGCAATATTCTAAGTACATAGCCCAGGCATCACGGGCTCGCTATTTAGACACCCGGCAAGTTTAGCACTCACCATAATCATATTTACTATTATAAAAATGTCATTACCTTTTGTTGTCTTCGTCAGAATGCACACCCAGGACGTCTACTTCAATAACAAATGTTGGTTTGGTCCAAAATAATCCATCGTTATATCCGAATAGCGGCGTTTTGTTCGTGCGTTCCAGACACTATCCGAAATAGTAAAGAAGTGTCGCGCGCTTGGCGCAATTCCTGACAATAAAATTCAAAGTATTCCATTGCTGTACGTCGAAGCATGTCAACCGCTGTTTAAAATCAATTTTTACGTCATTTTTCTCGTAGAAAAGCGATAATATTCCGACAGGGAATCTCCTTTTCGGCAAACAGAGGAAAAAATCCCAAAGGCGGGGGCGGTCGGGGTCACGCGCATAAGCTAGTGTCTCTTGATGGGCCACTTGAGAAAGGCGATAATGTGTTTCAGCCTGGGGCTGGAATGACGACATTCTCTTTTTTCCCGGGCTATGAGAGCCTATGGAAGACGTGGGAAGTGTCACGTTAGAGCAGAGATCCTTAGTAAATGATAGAGATGGCAAAGAAGTTCCAGAAATGGTCAGACAGGCCACTTCCTGTAAAGGAATCTCTCAGGTTTTGACCTGCCATTTGAGTTCTGTTATACTCACAGACACCATTCAAACAGTTTTAGAAAATTTAGGGTGTTTTCTATCCATATGTAATAAGTATATGCATATTCTAGTTACTGAGTAGGAGTGGTAACCAGATTAAATCGGGTATGTTTTTTATCCAGCCGTGTCAATGCTGCCCCCTAGCCCTAACAGGTTAAAGTCACCCAGAACTGTGAGAGGTGAGCCATCCTCAGGAAAGGAACTTATCAAGGCGTCAAGCTCATTGATGAACTCTCCAAGGGAACCTGGAGGGCGATAAATGATAAGGATGTTAAGCTTGAAAGGGCTGGTAACTGTGACAGCATGGAATTCAAATGAGGAGATAGACAGATGGGTCAGGGGAGAAAGAGAGAATGTCCACTTGGGAGAGATGAGGATTCCAGTGCCACCACCCCGCTGGCTCGATGCTCTAGGGGTATGCGAGAACACGTAGTCAGACGAGGAGAGAGCAGTAGGAGTAGCAGTGTTATCTGTGGTGATCCATGTTTCCGTCAGCGCCAGGAAGTCTAGGGACTGGAGGGTAGCATAGGCTGAGATGAACTCAGCCTTGTTGGCCGCAGACCGGCAGTTCCAGAGGCTGCCGGAGACCTGGAACTCCACGTGGGTCGTGCGCGCTGGGACCACCAGGTTAGAGCGGCAGCGGCCACGCGGTGTGGAGCGTTTGTATGGCCTGTGCAGAGGAGAGAGAACAGGGATAGGCAGACACATAGTAGACAAGCTACAGAAGAGGCTACGCTAATGCAAATGAGATTGGAGTGACAAGTGGACTACACGTCTCGAATGTTCAGGAAGTTAAGCTTACGTTGCAAAAATGTTATTGACTAAAATGATACAGTACTGCTGGCTGGTGGAGTAGGCTAGCTAGCAGTGGCTGCGTTGTTGACTTTGAACGTGTAGCTGGCTAGGTAACCTCGGTAGTTTCAGTACTACACCTTGTCATGATACAAAGCAACTTTGTAGCTAGCTAGCTAACATAACACTAATCAAGACGTTCCTTGTAGTGTATTTAGTTTCAACAATGCTGCTCGTCGGTAATAGTTGGCTAGGTTAGGAAAAATGGCGTCGCGGGGGACGGAAATAGCTGGCTAGCTAACCTCGATGGCTGGCTAGCTAACAATTATCAATTAACAATTATCAAGCTATGACAAAGACAACTAGGTAGCTAGCTAGGTAACACTGCACTAGTCAAATCGTTCCGTTGTGAAGTATTAGTAACTACAGCGCTGCTAGTCGGTAACGGATGGCTATCTGGCAGTGGGTTAATGATGACTAGGTGTGTTGAGTAAGTCTGGCGCCGCGTCGCGGCTGGCTAGCACACCTCCATAATACTCAAACTCAAACTACACAATTATCTTAGATACAGAGACAGCACAGACAACTATGTAGCTGGCTAACTAACACTAACACCACACTAATCAAGTCGTTGCGTTGTAATGTAATAGTTTCTGCGGTGCTGCTAGTCGGTAGAAGTTGGCCAGCTAACAGTGATGACTAGCTAGTTAGCAGCTAGCAGTGTTGACTACGTTAGGAGGACGAAGATAGCTAGCCTCGATAATTACTCAGTTACTCTAAACTACACAATTATCTTTGATACAAAGACGGCTATGTAGCTAGCTAAGAAGAATTGCTCAGATCAAACAAATCAAGCCGTTGTAATGTAGCGAAGTGGAATATTACCTGTGGAGCGAAGCGTGGTGCGACTGCTCGCTCCAAACCGGAAGTTGATGAATAGTTTGTTTTACTTTGAAGTTTACGTTTTGACCAATAAGGTCACTTGTTAAGTTGTGGCCAATGGGAGTTGACCTGGTTAACGGGAGGGAAAAAGACGTTGATGAAAGGATGGACGTTTTACCTCAGGACGGTTGGTGAAGAAAAATTATAAAAGAAGACGACAGAACTACAACAAAACCCATAGCTACTAAGACATGAAGGGAAATACATGTTTTATTTAATAAAAGAGTTGTTATAATTTTGTTAAAACTTAGTAAAGACTGAAGCTACCGTCTCGTCGTGGAGGTATTAGCCAGCCTAGAGGTTAGCCTAGCATCGTGTGACACCGGGAGATAATTGCTTGGGAAGCTTAACGAGTTCGTGTTGCCATGGGGATATCGGTTACTAAGGAGTACTGTCTGCATGGGTAGCTGTGCTGCCTTGGACTTTGTGAGGAAACCTGCATGGAACTGCCATACTTCGCTGAGGGAATATCTACCAAGTCGTGAGTAACCACAATGTGAGGTGCTTAATTTGGACACGGGTTGTGCACGACTCATTGGGGTTTATTATTATTATTTTTTTCTTTTGATGTTGTGTCTGAACATGTATTTGTGTTTGAAAATGTTTTAATACACATATGGAACATTATGTATGTTGCCTTGGTGGAGTCATTAATTGTTTTAATTTAATGCATGGGATGGTTTATCCTGATTCAATAACAGAAACCTATAATCATTTCATCTGAAGTTAATACCCTATTGTCATAACCCTAGATAGTTTACAATAGGAATTCTTATTGGAGATGTCCTTCTCACCTAACATCCCATGCTGCTGAGATACTCTACATATGTTAATATTGTCAGAGTCATATTCAAGCCTGGTGAGAGGGTTACATTTGTTTAACTCCATGTGTTACTCTGTGTTGTTATATGTGTCGAACTGCTTTGCTTTAACTTGGCCAGGTCGTAATTGTAAATGAGAACTTGTTCTCAACTTGCCTACCTGGTTAAATAAAGGTGCAATAAATAAATAAATTGGTAATGATGAGAGGTTAGCATGTTTTGTTGTAGCCTCTGCTATTGGTAATGGTGAGAGGTTAGCATGTTTTGTTGTAGCCTCTGTTATTGGTAATGATGAGAGGTTAGCATGTTTTGTTGTAGCCTCTGTTATTGGTAATGTTGAGAGGTTAGCATGTTTTGTTGTATCCTCTGTTATTGGTAATGGTGAGAAGTTAGCTGTTTTGTTGTATCCTCTGTTATTGGTAATGGTGAGAGGTTAGCATGTTTTGTTGTAGCCTCTGTTATTGGTAATGGTGAGAGGTTAGCATGTTTTGTTGTAGCCTCTGTTATTGGTAATGGTGAGAGGTTAGCATGTTTTGTTGTAGCCTCTGTTATTGGTAATGGTGAGAGGTTAGCATGTTTTGTTGTAGCCTCTGTTATTGGTAATGGTGAGAGGTTAGCATGTTTTGTTGTATCCTCTGTTATTGGTAATGGTGAGAGGTTAGCATGTTTTGTTGTATCCTCTGTTATTGGTAATGGTGAGAGGTTAGCATGTTTTGTTGTAGCCTCTGTTATTGGTAATGGTGAGAGGTTAGCATGTTTTGTTGTAGCCTCTGTTATTGGTAATGGTGAGAGGTTAGCATGTTTTGTTGTAGTCTCTGTATTGGTAATGGTGAGAGGTTAGCATGTTTTGTTGTAGCCTATGTTATTGGTAATGGTGAGAGGTTAGCATGTTTAGTTGTAGCCTCTGTTATTGGTAATGGTGAGAGGTTAGCATGTTTTGTTGTATCCTCTGTTATTGGTAATGGTGAGAGGTTAGCATGTTTTGTTGTAGCCTCTGTTATTGGTAATGGTGAGAGGTTAGCATGTTTTGTTGTATCCTCTGTTATTGGTAATGGTGAGAGGTTAGCATGTTTTGTTGTAGCCACTGTTATTGGTAATGGTGAGAGGTTAGCATGTTTTGTTGTAGCCTCTGTTATTGGTAATGGTGAGAGGTTAGCATGTTTTGTTGTAGCCTCTGTTATTGGTAATGGTGAGAGGTTAGCATGTTTTGTTGTAGCCTCTGTTATTGGTAATGGTGAGAGGTTAGCATGTTTTGTTGTAGCCTCTGTTATTGGTAATGGTGAGAGGTTAGCATGTTTTGTTGTAGCCTCTGTTATTGGTAATGGTGAGAGGTTAGCATGTTTTGTTGTAGCCTCTGTAACTCTCTCACTCATTATTATTCATGATCTTTCTCAATCATGGCAGTCACAGGGTTGATGTAGTCATTGCAGTCAAAGAATATGGGACCAAATACTAAACATTTGACTAATTTAATACACTATGAGTGAATTGGTCAGAAAACATATGACTTCTTTAAATAGGGGGACTAGATGCATAAAGTGCTTTCATTTTTCTAAATGGTGAATCAGATATGTATGAAAATATCCTCAAATAAAAGGTGACATTATATACTGTCACCTCATATGAAACATTTGATCTGAAATTCAAAATGTTGGAGTATAGAGCCACATTTAAAATGTTATCTTCACTGTCAAAATAGATATGGTGTGGACTGTATACTCAATACAATCTAAATCTGATACCTCACTGTCTGTCTTTTGACTGATACTGCTTTTAAACTGGTCTGGTCAGTCTACTCAAATATTTGTACTATACATGTTTCTATCTGCAGGCAAAACTTTGATAATTTGTAATTTATAATATGATACTTTAATGTATGAGTAGATATGGCAGGTTTCAGGACACTGATGTATCTGAATATTTTGAAGAAATATACTGCCACTATTTTCACCAGCCAAAGAATAGCAGTGTGGTTTTAATATGATTTGACTCTTTGCAGGCTGTCAGGCTGTCTAGTCACAGAGGAAGGCTGTGCTTCTCTGGTCTCAGCTCTGAGGTCAAACCCAACACATTATTTGTAAACGGGTAACAGCGTAAACAGAGAAAGCTAAGCGTGTCATTTTAATACAAAATGTCTGTCATTGTATTTCTTCTGTGTTGGCAGACTCACTGGCTGTAAACTCACAGACACATCCTGTAAAGTGTTGGCCTCAGTTCTCAGTTCAAACCCCTCACACCTGAGAGAGCTGGACCTGAGTAACAATGACCTGAAGGATTCAGGAGTGGAGCTGCTCTCTGCTGGACTGGAGGATCCACACTGCAGACTGGAGACTTTGAGGTTAGTATTCCTGTAGTTGGTCAACAAGTGTTTCGTTGTCGTCTCTGTTATTGGTAATGGTGAGAGGTTAGCATGTTTTGTTGTAGCCTCTGTTATTGGTAATGGTGAGAGGTTAGCTTGTTTTGTTGTAGCCTCTGTTATTGGTAATGGTGAGAGGTTAGCATGTGTTGTTGTAGCCTCTGTTATTGGTAATGGTGAGAGGTTAGCATGTGTTGTTGTAGCCTCTGTTATTGGTAATGGTGAGAGGTTAGCATGTTTTGTTGTAGCCTCTGTTATTGGTAATGGTGAGAGGTTAGCATGTTTTGTTGTATCCTCTGTTATTGGTAATGGTGAGAGGTTAGCATGTTTTGTTGTAGCCTCTGTTATTGGTAATGGTGAGAGGTTAGCATGTTTTGTTGTAGCCTCTATTGGTAATGGTGAGAGGTTAGCATGTTTTGTTGAATCCTCTGTTATTGGTAATGGTGAGAGGTTAGCATGTTTTGTTGTAGCCTCTGTTATTGGTAATGGTGAGAGGTTAGCATGTTTTGTTGTATCCTCTGTTATTGGTAATGGTGAGAGGTTAGCATGTTTTGTTGTAGCCTCTGTTATTGGTAATGGTGAGAGGTTAGCATGTTTTGTTGTAGTCTCTGTATTGGTAATGGTGAGAGGTTAGCATGTTTTGTTGTAGCCTATGTTATTGGTAATGGTGAGAGGTTAGCATGTTTAGTTGTAGCCTCTGTTATTGGTAATGGTGAGAGGTTAGCATGTTTTGTTGTATCCTCTGTTATTGGTAATGGTGAGAGGTTAGCATGTTTTGTTGTAGCCTCTGTTATTGGTAATGGTGAGAGGTTAGCATGTTTTGTTGTATCCTCTGTTATTGGTAATGGTGAGAGGTTAGCATGTTTTGTTGTAGCCACTGTTATTGGTAATGGTGAGAGGTTAGCATGTTTTGTTGTAGCCTCTGTTATTGGTAATGGTGAGAGGTTAGCATGTTTTGTTGTAGCCTCTGTTATTGGTAATGGTGAGAGGTTAGCATGTTTTGTTGTAGCCTCTGTTATTGGTAATGGTGAGAGGTTAGCATGTTTAGTTGTAGCCTCTGTTATTGGTAATGGTGAGAGGTTAGCTTGTTTTGTTGTAGCCTCTGTTATTGGTAATGGTGAGAGGTTAGCATGTGTTGTTGTAGCCTCTGTTATTGGTAATGGTGAGAGGTTAGCATGTTTTGTTGTAGCCTCTGTTATTGGTAATGGTGAGAGGTTAGCATGTTTTGTTGTATCCTCTGTTATTGGTAATGGTGAGAGGTTAGCATGTTTTGTTGTAGCCTCTGTTATTGGTAATGGTGAGAGGTTAGCATGTTTTGTTGTAGCCTCTGTTATTGGTAATGGTGAGAGGTTAGCATGATGTAGTCGTTGCAGTCAAAGAATATGGGACCAAACACTAAACTTTTGACTAATTTAATACACTATGAGTGAATTGGTCAGGAAACATATGACTTCTTTAACCTCTCTAGGCCAGGTGGCACCAAATCGTCCCACCTACGTAACAGCCAGTGTAATCCTGTGGCGCGTTATTCAAAAACCTCAAAAATGCAAAAACTTCAATTTCTCAAACATATGACTATTTTACACCATTTTAAAGACAAGACTCTCGTTAATCTAACCACACTGTCCGATTTCAAAAAGGCTTTACAACGAAAGCAAAACATTAGATTATGTCAGCAGAGTACCCAGCCAGAAATAATCAGACACCCATTTTTCAAGCTAGCATATAATGTCACATAAACCCAAACCACAGCTAAATGCAGCACTAACCTTTGATGATCTTCATCAGATGACAAACCTAGGACATTATGTTATACAATACATGCATGTTTTGTTCAATCAAGTTCATATTTATATCAAAAAACAGCTTTTTACATTAGCATGTGACTAGCATGTGACTAGCATTCCCACCGAACACTGCCGGTGAATTTACTAAATTACTCACGATAAACGTTCACAAAAAGCACAACAATTATTTTAAGAATTATAGATACACAACTCCTCTATGCACTCGATATGTCCAATTTTAAAATAGCTTTTCGGTGAAAGCACATTTTGCAATATTCTCAGTAGATAGCCCGGCATCACAGGGCTAGCTATTTAGACACCCAGCAAGTTTAGCACTCACCAAAGTCAGATTTACTATAAGAAAAATGTTATTACCTTTGCTGTCTTCGTCAGAATGCACTCCCAGGACTTCTACTTCAATAACAAATGTTGGTTTGGTTCAAAATAATCCATAGTTATATCCAAACAGCGGCGTTTTGTTCGTGCGTTCAAGACACTATCCGAAAGGGTAAAGAAGGGTGACGAGCATGGCGCAATTCGTGACAAAAAAATTCTAAATATTCCATTACCGTACTTCGAAGCATGTCAACCGCTGTTTAAAATCAATTTTTTATGCCATTTTTCTCATAAGAAAGCGATAATATTCCGACCGGGAATCTGCGTTTAGATAAAAAGAAGAAAGAAAATAAAGCATGGGGTCGACTCGGGCACGCGCCTAAGCCCATTGTCCTCTGATCGGCCATTTGCCAAAAGCGATAATGTGTTTCAGCCAGAGGCTGCATCGATATCGTTCAGCTTTTTCCCAGGCTCTGAGAGCGTATGGGAGCCGTAGGAAGTGTCACGTTAGAGCAAAGATCCTCAGTCTTCAATAAAAAGAGCCAAGATGAAACACAACTTGTCAGACAGGCCACTTCCTGCATGGAATCTTCTCAGGTTTTGGCCTGCCATTTGAGTTCTGTTATACACAGACACCATTCAAACAGTTTTAGAAACTTTAGGGTGTTTTCTATCCAAAGCCAATAATTATATGCATATTCTAGTTACTGGGCAGGAGTAGTAACCAGATTAAATCGGGTACGTTTTTATCCGGCCGTGTCAATACTGCCCCATAGCCCTAACAGGTATAGGGGGACTAGATAGATAAAGTGCTTTTATTTTTCTAAATGGTGAAACAGATATGTATGAAAATATCCTCATATAAAAGGTGACATTATATACTGTCACCTCATATGAAACATTTGATCTGAAATCCAAAATGTTGGAGTTTAGAGCCACATTTAACCTCTATGGGCAAGCGTCCCACCCCTGGTACACCCTATCAACAACAGGTGAAATATCAAGAGCGCCAAATTTGAAAACAATTAAATGTCATAATTCAAATTTCTCAAACATACAACTATCTTACACCCTTTGAAAGATAAACATCTCCTTAATCTAACCACGTTGTCCGATTTCAAAAAGGCTTTACGGCGAAAGCATAAAGTTAAATTATGTTAGGAGAGTACATTGAAAATAGCTGTGTGTAATGTTTTGTCACTTCAAAGACAGGCGTCACCAAAAGCAGAAAACCAGCTAAAATTATGCACTAACGTTTGACAATCTCCATCAGATGACACTCCTAGGACATTATGTTAGACAATACATGCATTTTTTGTTCTATCATGTTCATATTTATATCCAAAAACAGCGTTTTACTATGGCGTTGATGTTGAGGAAATCTTTTCCCTCCAATAACCGCCAGTCAATCAGCACAACAAATTAAATAATTACTATTCGAAAACATTGGTAAAATATTATATTGTCATTCAAAGAATTATAGATTTACATCTCTTGAACGCAACCGGATTGCCAGATTTAAAAATAACCTTACTGGGAAATCACACTTTGCAATAATCTGAGCACTGCGCCCAGAAAAATACGCTTTGCGATACAGACTAACCGCCATGTTGGAGAGATCTAAAATCGAAAATACTATGTAAATAATCCATTACCTTTGATTCTCTTCATCAGATGTCACTTCCAGGAATCCCAGGTCCATAACAAATGTAGTTTTGTTCGAACAAGCTCATTATTTATGTCCAAAAAGCTCCGTGTCGTTAGCACATGAACTAAGCCCGCTGGACTTGTCTTCATGAAAGACGTGAAAAAAAATATTTACGTTCGTTCAAACATGTCAAACGTTGTATAGCATAAATCATTAGTGCCTTTTTCAACCAGAACATGAATAAAATTGAAGGCGGACGAATGCATTCTCTTTTAAAACGTATTGGAACGAGGGTACCCAACATGAACTCGCGCGCCAGAGTCTAATCGGCCATCACCGTTCCAAGGCTCTTGTTCGGTCAGATCTCACAGTAAAAGACTCAAAACACTTTGTAAAGGCTGGTGACATCTAGTGGAAGCAATAGGAAGTGCCAAAAGATTAATAAGCCCCTGTGTGTTTCAATGGCATAGGCTTAAAGGTAATTCAACACATCAGGTATCCACTTCCTGTCAGAATTTGTTTCAGGGTTTTGACTGCCATATGAGTTCTGTTATACTTACAGACACCATTCAAACAGTTTATAAAAATTCAGAGTGTTTTCTATCCAAACCTGAACAATAATATGCATATTCTAGCTTCTGAGTTGGTGTAGGAGGCAGTTAAAAATGGGCACATATTTTTTTCAAAATTCTCAATACTGGCCCCTATCCCCAATTAAAATGTTATCTTCACTGTCAAAATAGATATGGTGTGGACTGTATACTCAATACAATCTAAATCTGATACCTCACTGTCTGTCTTTTGACTGATACTGCTTTTAAACTGGTCTGGTCAGTCTACTCAAATGTTTGTACTATACATGTTTCTATCTGCAGGCAAAACGTTGATCATTTGTAATTTATAATATGATACATTAATTTCTGAATAGATATGGCAGGTTTCAGGACACTGATGAATCTGAATATGTTGAAGAAATATACTGCCACTATTTTCACCACCAAAGAATAGCAGTTTGATTTTAATATGATTTGACTCTTTGCAGGCTGTCAGGCTGTCTAGTCACAGAGGAAGGCTGTGCTTCTCTGGTCTCAGCTCTGAGGTCAAACCCCTCACACCTGAGAGAGCTGGACCTGAGCTACAATCACCCAGGAGACTCAGGAGTCAGACTGCTCTCTGCTGGACTGGAGGATCCACACTGCAGACTGGAGAAACTCAAGTATGTAGAGGGTTTATGTCAATGTTCATATCAGACATGTTTGACTTTTCAGGCTAGTTAAGACAAACATTCTGACCACCACTTGGACAAAGTTGTGTGTGTGTGTGTGTATTTGTCCTGTGTGTGTGTGTGTGTATTTGTCCTGTGTGTGTGTGTGTGTATTTGTCCTGTGTGTGTGTGTGTGTGTGTGTGTGTGTGTGTGTGTGTGTGTGTGTGTGTGTGTGTGTGTGTGTGTGTGTAATTAATG
>NW_027675339.1:537500-692500 GCF_965601325.2 Salmo salar
ATAGACGTCCCCTCCTCCAGGTCCCACAGAGTAGGAGTGTATCTGGACTGGTCAGCCGGCACTCTGTCCTTCTATAGAGCCTCCTCTGACACACTGACCCACCTGATCACATTCACCTCCATATTCACTGAGCCCCTCTATCCAGGGTTTGGGGTTTGGGATGTTGGCTCTTCAGTGTCCCTGAAATAATAACTGGACACACACACACACACACACACACACACTGAACACACACTGAACACACACACACACACACTGAACTGAAACTGGACACAAAATGGACACACACACACACACACACACACACACACACACACACACACACACACACACACACACACACACACACTGGACACACACACACACACACACACACACACACACACACACACACACACACACACACTGGACAAACACACACACACACACACACACACACACACACACACGGACACACACACAAACACACACACAAACACACACACACTGGACACACACACAAACACACACACACAAACACACACACACTGGACACACAAACTGGGCACACACACACACACACACTGGACACACACACACACACACACACACACACACTGAACACACACTGAACACACACTGAACACACACAAACTGGACACAAAATGGACACACACTGAACACACACAAACTGGACACAAAATGGACACACACACTCAACACACACACCGGACACACACACACACACACACACTGGACACAAAATAGACACACACACTCTCAACACACACACTGAACAAACACACACAAACACATTCTGGACACACGCACACTGGACACACAAACACACACACACACACACACACACTGGACAAAAACATACACACACACACACACACACACACACACTGGACACACACACTTACACACACACACACACACTGGACAAACGAAAACACACACACACTCACACACATACACACACACACACTGGACACACACACACACACACACACACACTGGACACACACACACACACACACACACACACACTGGACACACACACACACACACTGGACACACACACACACACACACACACTGGTCAAACAAAAATACACACACACACACACACACACTGGACACACACACACACACACACTGGACAAACAAAGTGGACAAACACACACACTGGACACACACACACACAAACACTGGATACACACAGACACACACACACTGGACACACACACTAGACAAACACACACACACACACACTGGACTCACACACACACACTGGACACACACACACACTGGACACACACACACACACACTGGACACACACACACACACACTGGACACACACACACACACTGGACACACACACACACACTGGACACACACACACACACACACTGGACAAACACACACACACACACACACTGGACAAACACACACACACACACACACTGGACAAACACACACACACACACACACACTGGACAAACACACACACACACACACACACACTGGACAAACACACACACACACACACACACACACTGGACAAACACACACACACACACACACACTGGACAAACACACACACACACACACACACTGGACAAACACACACACACACACACACACACTGGACAAACACACACACACACACACTGGACAAACACACACACAAACACACACACACACACACACACACACTGGACAAACACACACACAAACTGGACAAACACACACACACACACACACACACACTGGACAAACACACACACACACTGGACAAACACACACACACACACACACACACACTGGACTCACACACACACACACACTGGACTCACACACACTGGACTCACACACACTGGACACACACACACACACACACTGGACACACACACACACACACTGGACACACACACACACACACTGGACACACACACACACACACTGGACACACACACACACACACTGGACACACACACACAAACACTGGACAAACACACACACACACACACACTGGACAAACACACACACACACACACACTGGACAAACACACACACACACACACACTGGACAAACACACACACACACACTGGACAAACACACACACACACACACACACTGGACAAAAACAAACACACACACACACACACACACACTGGACAAACACACACACACACACACACACACTGGACAAACACACACACACACACACACACACTAGACAAACAAACACACACACACACTGGACTCACACACACACACACACACACACACACACTGGACACACACACACACACACACACACACACTGGACTCACACACACTGGACACACACACACACACACACACACACACACACACACACACACACACACACACACACACACACACACACACACACACAAACAGGACACATACACACACACAGGACACACTCTCACACACACACATGCGCATCTTCCTATAATTGTGAGGACCTTGACCCATGACCTCTTACAATAACACCGTTAGTCTTTCCACAAGACTCCCATGAAGTTATAGTGTGACGTTATGAGTCGACGTTAAAGTAACATTCTCACAACATACTGCACTTGTTTTATCCTGTTTTAGATGTATCCTCTGTTTAAACATTTAAACTCTTACAATAACACCGTTAAAATACCAATGTGATCATTTCTTGTCTTTTTATGTTGGAAAAACAAATTGTACAATTATATGTGGACATACGCTCCATAGTTGTACAAGTATACATGGTTATATTGTACTTTTCATAATAAAACATACTTGAAACAAGAAAAAGCATGTTAATTGTGAAAACAATTTCGTTATTGATTTTTACATTGCTTCTCCCTGTCTCATGTTGACGTTTGTCATGAATCTTGACCTGGAGGCAGAACTGTGCGATTTCCTCTAGATATGTCAGCTGCAAAGTCAGAATTGGCTGTGGAAAATAATGTTGTTTTATGGTCTTAATTTAAGGGAAGGATTAGCAGTGTGGTTAGGGTTGAGGTAAGGATTAAAATCTGATTGTATTACTTTGTGCCTGTGCCAGCTAGTGAATACTTTGCTGAACTGCCTAGAGGGCAAGATTCATACCAATAAATGCCAACCTGCCTCCAGGGCAAGATTCATGACAATAAATGCCAACCTGCCTCCAGAACAAGATTCATGACAATAAATGCCAACCTGCCTCCAGAACAAGATTCATAACAATAAATGCCAACCTGCCTCCAGGGCAAGATTCATGACAATAAATACCAACCTGCCTCCAGGGTAAGATTCATGACAATAAATACCAACCTGCCTCCAGGGCAAGATTCATGACAATAAATGCCAACCTGCCTCCCAGTCATCCCCTCCTTATCTTTACAAGGCTGCAGAACCTGCAAGCTAGTGATGTGGGGGTTCTCTCATAACCCTCAGTCCCCAGGTGGGTAGATGGCAGGTTGAATAAAGAGAAGCTAGTGATGTGGGGGTTCTCTCATAACCCTCAGTCCCCAGGTGGGTAGATGGCAGGTTGAATAAAGAGAAGCTAGTGATGTGGGGGTTCTCTCATAACCCTCAGTCCCCAGGTGGGTAGATGGCAGGTTGAATAAAGAGAAGCTAGTGATGTGGGGGTTCTCTCATAACCCTCAGTCCCCAGGTGGGTAGATGGCAGGTTGAATAAAGAGAAGCTAGTGATGTGGGGGTTCTCTCATAACCCTCAGTCCCCAGGTGGGTAGATGGCAGGTTGAATAAAGAGAAGCTAGTGATGTGGGGGTTCTCTCATAACCCTCAGTCCCCAGGTGGGTAGATGGCAGGTTGAATAAATAGAAAACAATAGGCTATATAAATCAATCCATAAATGTATAGTTATTATGTAATTTACACAAAACATTAAGGACACCTTTCTTTCCATGACAAACTGACCAGGCGTACCTCAATATTAGGAAGGTATCCTTAATATTTTGTCCACTCAGTGGCTCTGACCCTTTACGTAACAGACAATCCTCTTTACCAGGAAACCTTCTTTAAATTTCCCCAAATGTTTCCACACTGCTGCTCTCTCACAGCTGCTCCAGGGCCTCTTGGGTTGAGGAGTCATTCTCTTCTAACCTGATCACAGCTGCTCCAGGGCCTCTTGGGTTGAGGAGTCATTCTCTTCTAACCTGATCACAGCTGCTCCAGGGCCTCTTGGGTTGAGGAGTCATTCTCTTCTAACCTGATCACAAACAAAGACAAGATTCAAAAAAATAAACATGATGGTCCAACATAATGGGGGGGGGGGGGGGGGTATAGGGAAGGTAGGGGACAGGAGGGGGGTATAGGGAAGGTAGGGGAGAGGAGGGGGTATAGGGAAGGTAGGGGAGAGGAGGGGTTATAGGGAAGGTAGGGGAGAGGAGGGGGTATAGGGAAGGTAGGGGAGAGGAGGGGGTATAGGGAAGGTAGGGGAGAGGAGGGGGCATAGGGAAGGTGGGGGAGAGGAGGGGGTATAGGGAAGGTAGAGGAGAGGAGGGGGTATAGGGAAGGTAGGGGACAGGAGGGGGTATAGGGAAGGTAGGGGAGAGGAGGGGGGTATAGGGAAGGTAGGGGAGAGGAGGGGGGGTATAGGGAAGGTAGGGGAGAGGAGGGGGTATAGGGAAGGTAGGGGAGAGGAGGGGGTATAGGGAAGGTAGGGGAGAGGAGGGGGTATAGGGAAGGTAGGGGAGAGGAGGGGAGGTATAGGGAAGGTAGGGGAGAGGAGGAGGGTATAGGGAAGGTAGGGGAGAGGAGGGGGTATAGGGAAGGTAGGGGAGAGGAGGGGGGGGTATAGGGAAGGTAGGGGAGAGGAGGGGGTATAGGGAAGGTAGGGGGGAGGAGGATTAGGGTATAGGGAAGGTAGGGGAGAGGAGGGGTATAGGGAAGGTAGGGGAGAGGAGGGGTTATAGGGAAGGTAGGGGAGAGGAGGGGGTATAGGGAAGGTAGGGGAGAGGAGGGGGTATAGGGAAGATAGGGGAGAGGAGGGGGTATAGGGAAGGTAGGGGAGAGGAGGGGTTATAGGGAAGGTAGGGGAGAGGAGGGGGGTATAGGGAAGGTAGGGGAGAGGAGGGGGTATAGGGAAGGTAGGGGAGAGGAGGGGGTATAAGGGAGAGGAGGGTGTATAGGGAAGGTAGGGGAGAGGAGGGGGTATAGGGAAGGTAGGGGAGAGGAGGGGGTATAAGGGAGAGGAGGGGGTATAGGGAAGGTAGGGGAGAGGAGGGGGTATAGGGAAGGTAGGGGAGAGGAGGGGGTATAGGGAAGGTAGGGGAGAGGAGGGGGGGTATAGGGAAGGTAGGGGAGAGGAGGGGGTATAGGGAAGGTAGAGGAGAGGAGGGGGTATAGGGAAGGTAGGGGAGAGGAGGGGGTATAGGGAAGGTAGGGGAGAGGAGGGGGTATAGGGAAGGTAGAGGAGAGGAGGGGGTATAGGGAATGTAGGGGAGAGGAGGGGGTATAGGGAATGTAGGGGAGAGGAGGGGGTATAGGGAAGGTAGGGGAGAGGAGGGGGGTGTAGGGAAGGTAGGGGAGAGGAGGGGGTTATAGGGAAGGTAGGGGAGAGGATATAGGGAAAGTAGGGGAGAGGAGGGGGGTATAGGGAAGGTAGGGGAGAGGAGGGGGGTATAGGGAAGGTAGGGGAGAGGAGGGGGGTATAGGGAAGGTAGGGGAGGGGGTATAGGGAAGGTAGGGGAGAGGAGGGGGTATAGGGAAGGTAGGGGAGAGGAGGGGGTATAGGGAAGGTAGGGGAGAGGGGGGGGTATAGGGAAGGTAGGGGAGAGGAGGGGGGTATAGGGAAGGTAGGGGAGAGGAGGGGGGTATAGGGAAGGTAGGGGAGAGGAGGGGGGGTATAGGGAAGGTAGGGGAGAGGAGGGGGGTATAGGGAAGGTAGGGGAGAGGAGGGGGTATAGGGAAGGTAGGGGAGAGGGGGGGGTATAGGGAAGGTAGGGGAGAGGAGGGGGTATAGGGAAGGTAGGGGAGAGGAGGGGGTATAGGGAAGGTAGGGGAGAGGAGGGGGTATAGGGAAGGTAGGGGAGAGGAGGGGGTATAGGGAAGGTAGGGGAGAGGAGGGGGTATAGGGAAGGTAGGGGAGAGGAGGGGGGTATAGGGAAGGTAGGGGGGAGGGAGGAGGAGGGGGTATAGGGAAGGTAGGGGAGAGGAGGGGGGTATAGGGAAGGTAGGGGAGAGGAGGGGGTATAGGGAAGGTAGGGGAGAGGAGGGGGGTATAGGGAAGGTAGGGGAGAGGAGGGGGGTATAGGGAAGGTAGGGGAGAGGAGGGGGTATAGGGAAGGTAGGGGAGAGGAGGGGGGTATAGGGAAGGTAGGGGAGAGGAGGGGGTATAGGGAAGGTAGGGGAGAGGAGGGGGGTATAGGGAAGGTAGGGGAGAGGAGGGGGTATAGGGAAGGTAGGGGAGAGGAGGGGGGTATAGGGAAGGTAGGGGAGAGGAGGGGGGACTTCCTCCATGTCAGGTAAGCAGCCTCCAAGTCTACCCTCACCAACTGACCAGACTGAGTGAGTTCTGAACATCCCTCTCTGTCCTCTGATGCTGCGTCCAAGTCTTCTTGGGTCTTTC
The DNA here is from genome assembly GCF_965601325.2 of Salmo salar. Classification (NCBI taxonomy): domain Eukaryota; kingdom Metazoa; phylum Chordata; class Actinopteri; order Salmoniformes; family Salmonidae; genus Salmo; species Salmo salar. Next base: position 544,067 of record NW_027675339.1, read on the forward strand.
TGGTGTCTCTGTCTTGACTCTTTAGTGAGTTTTTTCAGTTCTTTCCCAGGCTGCCTGAAAAACACAAAAAGATGGCAACTACATAAGAGTTATAAACTATCAAAATAAAGAGAATCCCACACTCCATATATAAACTCCCAGTAATTTATTGGATATTTACCAATGTTTCAGCATCACTGTGCCTTCTTCAGGGTGATGTCATCAATACTTGAACCAGGTTATGTTGACAAACAGTGCAATTAGTGCAACCAATGACAATAGAGAGGGGTGTGTCATAATGATTAAGTTAATTACAATGAATTAATGAAACTGTTAAAAAAACAATAGTTTATGGCATATTAAATATTTAAAAAATAGTAGCCTATATTATATATATCCGTCTCTCCATGTAATCTGATTCATTATGATCTAGGATCAGGTCCCCCCTCTCCATGTAATCTGATTCATTATGATCTAGGATCAGGTCCCTCCTCTCCATGTAATCTGATTCATTATGATCTAGGATCAGGTCCCCCCCTCTCCATGTAATCTGACTCATTATAATCTAGGATCAGGTCCCCCCCTTTCCATGTAATCTGATTCATTATGATCTAGGATCAGGTCCCCCCTCTCCATGTAATCTGACTCATTATAATCTAGGATCAGGTCCCCCCCTCTCCATGTAATCTGATTATTTATGATCTAGGATCAGGTCCCCCCTCTCCATGTAATCTGACTCATTATGATCTAGGATCAGGTCCCTCCTCTCCATGTAATCTGACTCATTATAATCTAGGATCAGGTCCCCCCTCTCCATGTAATCTGATTCATTATAATCTAGGATCAGGTCCCCCCCTCTCCATGTAATCTGATTATTTATGATCTAGGATCAGGTCCCCCCTCTCCATGTAATCTGACTCATTATGATCTAGGATCAGGTCCCTCCTCTCCATGTAATCTGACTCATTATAATCTAGGATCAGGTCCCCCCTCTCCATGTAATCTGATTCATTATGATCTAGGATCAGGTCCCCCCTCTCCATGTAATCTGATTCATTATGATCTAGGATCAGGTCCCCCCCTCTCCATGTAATCTGATTCATTATGATATAGGATCAGGTCCCCCCTCTCCATGTAATCTGATTCATTATGATCTAGGATCAGGTCCCCCCTCTCCATGTAATCTGACTCATTATGATATAGGATATTTTTATTTTTATTATTTCAACTTTATTTAACAAGGTTGCTAGTTGAGAAGTTCTCATTTACAACTGCGACCTGGCCAAGAATAAAGCAAAGCAGTGTGACAGAAACAACAACACAGAGTTACATAGAATAAACAAGTGTACAGTCAACACAAAATTTAAAAAAAGTCTATATACAGGTTGTGTAAATGGCGTGAGGATTTATGGCAATAAATAGGCCATAGTAGCAAAGTAATCACAATTTAGCAGATTAACACTGGAGTGATAGATGAGCAGATGATGATGTGCAAGTAGTGATACTGGTGTGCAAAAGAGCAGCAAAGTAAATAAAAACAATGATGAGGTAGGTAGATTGGTTGGGCTATTTACAGATGGACTATGTACAGCTGCAGCGATCGGTTAGCTGCTCAGATAGCTGATGTTTAAAGTTAGTGAGGGAGCAATAAGTCTCCGGCTTCAGCGATTTTTGCAATTCATTCCAGTCATTGGCAGCAGAGAACTGGAAGGAGAGGCGGCCAAAGGAGGTGTTGGCTTTGGGGATGACCAGTGAGATGTACCTGCTGGAGCGCTTGCTACGAGTGTGTGTTGTTATCGTGACCAGTGAGCTGAGATAAGGCAGAGCTTTACCTAGCATAGACTTGTAGATGACCTGGAGCCAGTGGGTCTGGCGACGAATATGTAGCGAGGTCCAGCCGACTAAAATGACCTGGGTTGCAATCATGAAAAAAAACTACCCGGCCTTCATTGTTTGACATTGAGAACATTGGGAGAGATGAGAGCTGACGTTTTAGTAAATGTGCAGATTACGTATCTCAGTCACAGACAAGAAGCTCAATTAAGACATTATCTTCACCACTGGGACTGGGGACAACAGGACCACAGGCCAAATAATACAGCTCAACACTTCCACACTACCACAGTGAGTAGAATCAGGCTTCTGAAAACAGAAAACTTGCAGAATTATTAATGATGAATTGTATTACACGTTATTAGACATGTCTGTTGTTGAGGAGGATGGGAGACCCACAGTATAGGAGCAGAACGCACAGAGATGTCAAAAATGTGTTTCAAAAATCGTCAAAGAGTAATTATTTTAACCTAAAGCATTTAATAAAGACACTTATAGTACAATATTATGGGGAATAGGAATGAGAGGGCTACTTACACCATTTTGGGAAGGGATCACAGCAGTGATTGAATGAGGGTATGAGGCATGAGTTGAGGTGTTCAGAGGCTTGACCAGTGCAGGGCAGGGTTTGACTGGGAAGACAACACAAAAACACTACACAGTGAGACAAAAGAGCTAAGAATGAGTTAGTCCAAGCAAGGAGTCAAATCATAGATGTGTAATAATGTGATTGTGTTTGTGATTGACTCTACATAAAGTAATGAGAGAAAATTAACAGGGGTTCCCTCACCGTGCTTGGAGAGGAAACATTCAATGTGCCAGTGGTTGAGTGGGCCACATGAGACGTGGCTTCCAGTTCATGTGAGGAGTTAGTTGACAATGGAAGTAGAGTGGTCATCGCTTGTTAAACCATGGAACAGGAGGGGACTTAGCTGGAAATACAAATAGCAGATACGTTCCCTTGAAGGTGAGCCATCGTAGGTTTGAACAACAAGTTTGTCCATGAAATTAAACACGGAATTCACATCTCGCCCACTTGGCAAATCAAAGTAGCCCAAGAAACTTTTTCTGAATAAAGCCCTGATCATCCACATACAGTACCACATAGCGTCCCACATAGCCCCAAGAGGTTATTAAACAATGAAACAGTTCTACAGAAGTACACTCTTCATATGTACAAAGAGGACAATCATCAAGCCGCTGCATCCATCTCTGTCTTCTTAACCTGTTAGGGCTAGGGGGCAGTATTTGCACGGCTGGATAAAAAAAATGTACCCGATTTAATCTGGTTACTAATCCTACCCAGTAACTAGAATATGCATATACTTATTATATATGGATAGAAAACACTCTAAAGTTTCTAAAACTGTTTGAATGGTGTCTGTGAGTATAACAGAACTCATTTGGCAGGCAAAACCCTGAGACATTTTCTGACAGGAAATGGATACCTGATGTGTTGTATTACCTTTAAACCTATCCCATTGAAAAACACAGGGGCTGAGGAATATTTTGGCACTTCCTATTGCTTCCACTAGATGTCACCAGCGTTTACAAAGTGTTTTGAGTCTTCTGGAGGGAGATCTGACCGAACAAGAGCCATGGAACGATGATGGCCCATTAGACACCTGGCGCGCGAGTTCATGTTGGGTACCCTCGTTCCAATACGTTATAAAAGAGTATGCATTCGTCCACCTTGAATATTATTCATGTTCTGGTTAAAAAAGGCCCTAATGATTTATGCTATACAACGTTTGACATGTTTGAACGAACGTAAATATATTTTTTCCCCTCGTTCATGACGAGAAGTCCGGCTGGCTTAGATCATGTGCTAACAAGACGGAGATTTTTGGACATAAATGATGAGCTTTTTTGAACAAAACTACATTCGTTATGGACCTGTGATACCTGGAAGTGACATCTGATGAAGAGAATCAAAGGTAATGGATTATTTACATAGTATTTTCGATTTTAGATCTCCCCAACATGACGTCTAGTCTGTATCGCAACGCGTATTTTTCTGGGCGCAGTGCTCAGATTATTGCAAAGTGTGATTTCCCAGTAAGGTTATTTTTAAATCTGGCAAGTTGATTGCGTTCAAGAGATGTAAATCTATAATTCTTTAAATGACAATATAATATTTTACCAATGTTTTCTAATTTTAATTATTTAATTTGTGGTGTTGACTTGACTGCCGGTTATTGGAGGGAAACGATTTCCTCAACATCAATGCCATAGTAAAACGCTGTTTTTGGATATAAATATGAACTTGATAGAACTAAAAATGCATGCATTGTTTAACATAATGTCCTAGGAGCGTCATCTGATGGAGATTGTAAAAGGTTAGTGCATCATTTTAGCTGGTTTTATGGTTTTGGTGACCCTGTCTTTGAATTGACAAAACATTACACACAACTCTTGTAAATGTACTGTCCTAACATACTCTAAATTTATGCTTTCGCCGTAAAACCTTTTTGAAATCGTAAAACGTGGTTAGATTCAGGAGATGTTTATCTTTCAAAGGGTGTAAAATAGTTGTATGTTTGAAAAATTTGAATTTGGACATTTATTTGGATTCAAATTTGCCGCTCTTGAAATGCACCTGCTGTTGATGGAGTGCACCACGGGGGGGACGCTAGCGTCCCACCTAGCCCATAGAGGTTAAACAACGGGGCAGCTATTATTAGCTGGACTCCCGTCCTGAGCCATTGGCTTGAGCTGGAGCGGCTGTTATTTAAGTCCCACCGTGGGACTATGCTGGTGTTGTATACTTCAGTTGTATTGTTGTCACTTGTCCAAGGGCCCAGACAACAGCTAACAATGAAAAGACTGACCACGAAAGCAAAAGAAATGATGCATAGAGTCCGGTCCTGGTCTTTCTATGGCCACTGGGGTCACATATGACGATTCATCGGCTGGTGCATCTTCGTCTGGGTTGTGGGGCACTTTCCTGCAGTGGCTTGCGTGAACCCACGTCAACCGCTCTGCAACCATCAGGAGCACCTGGAATGGACCAGTCCAGCGCTGTTGGTGCCAATTCTTTCTGCGGTGGTCTTTGTTGATCACTCAATCTCCTGGCTGCAATTTGTGGAGCTGTCCTCCTTTTGGTTCAGGCAAAGCCACTTTTATCCTGGGGAAAATAGACTTCAGAACATTGTTGAGTGCAGCACAGTAGCTTACCATTTGATCCTCGCAACCCGTCAGTGTCAAACTGTTCTGTGGGAACGGGGTGTTTAGGATTCCCATGGGTCTTCCTGTGAGTATTTCATGAGGTGCTAAACCAGGGGGTACGATGCACACGTCCATGCATGTACATCCGAGCCAGAGGCATTACTGTTACCTATGACAATCCGGTCTCAACCTTCCTCTGCCTACATTGTTAGTCATACAAACCACAACTCCTCCCCTTTTACACAATGGTCTTGGCCATTCTCATTCCCCCAGGCCATTGGCAGATCAGAAACATCCTGTTGAGAAAACAGGTTTTAAACATAGATGGGATTTGCAACAAAATAGCCTCCAACAAGTTCTCAACCAATTTATCAAATCAAATCTATTTATATAGCCCTTCTTACATCAGCTGATATCTCAAAGTGCTGTACAGAAACCCAGCCTAAAACCCCAAACAGCAAGCAATGCAGGTGTAGAAGCACAGTGGCTAGGAAAAACTCAGTAGAAAGGCCAGAACCTAGGAAGAAACCTAGAGAGGAACCAGGCTATGAGGGGTGGTCAGTCCTCTGCTGGCTGTGCCGGGTGGAGATTACAACAGAACATGGCCAAGATGTTCAAATGTTCATAAATGACCAGCAGGGTCAAATAATAATAATCATAGTAGTTGTCGACGGTGCAACAAGTCAGCACCTCAGGAGTAAATGTCAGTTGGCTTTTCATAGCCGATCATTCAGAGTATCTCTACCGCTTCTGCTATCTCTAGAGAGTTGAAATCAGCAGGTCTGGGACAGGTAGCACGTCCGGTGAACAGGTCAGAGTTCCATAGCCGCAGGCAGAACAGTTGAAACTGGAGCAGCAGCACGGCCAGGTGGACTGGGGACAGCAAGGAGTCATCATGCCAGGTAGTCCTGAGGCATGGTCCTAGGGCTCAGGTCCTCCGAGAGAGAAAGAGAGAATTAGAGAGAGCATACTTAAATTCACACAGGACACCAGATAAGACAGAAGAAATACTCCAGATATAACAGACTGACCCTACCCCCTCGACACATAAACTACTGCAGCACAAATACTGGAGGCTGAGACAGGAGGGGTCAGGAGACACTGAGGCCCCATCCGATGATACCCCCGGACAGGGCCAAACAGGCAGTATATAACCCCACCCACTTTGCCAAAGCACAGCCCCCACACCACTAGAGGGATATCTTCACCCACCAACTTACCATCCTGAGACAAGGCCAAGTATAGCCCACAAAGATCTCCTCCACGGCACAACCCAAGGGGGGGCGCCAACCCAGACAGGAAGACCACGTCAGTGACTCAACCCACTCAAGTGACACACCCCTCCTAGGGACTGCATGGAAGAAAACCAGTAAGCCAGTGACTCAGCCCCTGTAATAGGGATAGAGGCAGAGAATCCCAGTGGAGAGAGGGGAACCGGCCAGGCAGAGACAGCAAGGGCGGTTCGTTGCTCCAGAGCCTTTCCGTTCACCTTCACACTCCTGGGCCAGACTACACTCAATCATAGGACCTACTGAAGAGATGAGTCTTCAGTAAAGACTTAAAGGTTGAGACCGAGTCTGCATCTCTCACATGGGTAGGCAGACCATTCCATAAAAATTGAGCTCTATAGGAGAAAGCCCTGCTTCCAGCTGTTTGCTTAGAAATTCTAGGGACAATTAGGAGGCCTGCGTCTTGTGACCATAGCGTACGTGTAGGTATGTAGGGAAGGACCAAATCGGAAAGATAGGTAGGAGCAAGCCATGTAATGCTTTGTAGGTTAGCAGTAAAACATTGAAATCAGCACTTGCCTTAACAGGAAGCCAGTGTAGGGAGGCTAGCACTGGATTAATATGATAAAAATGTTGGGTTTAGTCAGGATTCTAGCAGCCGTATTCAGCACTAACTGAAGTTTATTTAGTGCTTTATCCGGGTAGCCGGAAAGTAGAGCATTGCAGTAGTCCAACCTAGAAGTAACAAAAGCATGGATTAATTTTTCTGCATCATTTTTGGACAGAACATTTCTGATTTTTGCAATGTTACATAAATGGAAAGAAGCTGTCCTTGAAACAGTCTTGATATGTTCGTCAAAAGAGAGATCAGGGTCCAGAGTAACGCCGAGGTCCTTCACAGTTTTATTTGAGACAACTGTACAACCATCAAGATTAATTGTCAGATTCAACAGAAGATCTCTTTGTTTCTTGGGACCTAGAACAAGCATCTCTGTTTTGTCCGAGTTTAAAAGTAGAAAGTTTGCAGCCATCCACTTCTTTATGTCTGAAACGCAGGCTTCCAGCGAGGACAATTTTGGGGCTTCACCATGTTTCATTGAAATGTACAGCTGTGTGTCGTCCGCATAGCAGTGAAATTTAACATTATGTTTTCGAATGACATCCCCAAGAGGTAAAATATATAGTGAAAACAATAGTGGTCCTAAAACGGAACCTTGAGGAACACCGAAATGTACAATTGATTTGTCAGAGGACAAACCATTCACAGAGACAAACTGATATCTTTCTGACAGATAAGATCTAAACCAGGCCAGAACTTGTCCATGTAGACCAATTTGGGTTTCCAATCTCTCCAAAAGAATGTGGTGATCGATGGTATCAAAAGCAGCACTAAGATCTAGGAGCACGAGGACAGATGCAGAGCCTCGGTCTGACGTCATTAAAAGGTCATTTACCACCTTCACAAGTGCAGTCTCAGTGCTATGATGGGGTCTAAAACCAGACTGAAGCGTTTCGTATACATTGTTTGTCTTCAGGAAGGCAGTGAGTTGCTGCGCAACAGCTTTTTCTAACATTTTTGAGAGGAATGGAAGATTCGATATAGGCCGATTTAGTTTTTTATAATTTCTGGGTTAAGAGAGGCTTTTTCAAGAGAGGCTTTATTACTGCCGCTTTTAGTGAGCTTGGTACACATCCGGTGGATAGAGAGCCGTTTATTATGTTCAACATAGGAGGGCCAAGCACAGGAAGCAGCTCTTTCAGTAGTTTAGTTGGAATAGGGTCCAGTATGCAGCTTGAGGGTTTAGAGGCCATGATTATTTTCATCATTGTGTCAAGAGATATAGTACTAAAACACTTTAGTGTCTCCCTTGATCCTAGGTCCTGACAGAGTTGTGCAGACAAAGGACAACTGAGCTTTGGAGGAATAAGCAGATTTAAAGAGGAGTCCGTAATTTGCTTTCTAATGATCATGATCTTTTCCTCAAAGAAGTTCATAAATGTATTACTGCTGAAGTGAAAGCCATCCTCCATTTGCGAATGCTGCTTTTTAGTTAGCTTTGTGACAGTATCAAAAAGAAATTTCGGATTGTTCTTATTTTCCTCAATTAAGTTGGAGAAATAGGATGATCGAGCAGCAGTGAGGGCTCTTCGATACTGCATGGTACTGTCTTTCCAAGCTAGTCGGAAGACTTCCAGTTTGGTGTGGCGCCATTTCCGTTCCAATTTTCTGGAAGCTTGCTTCAGAGCTCGTGTATTTTCTGTATATCAGGGAGCTAGTTTCTTATGACAGTTGTTTTTAGGGGTGCAACTGTATCTAGGGTATTGCGCAAGGTTAAATTGAGTTCCTCGGTTAGGTGGTTAACTGATTTTTGTCCTCTGACGTCCTTGGGTAGGCAGAGGGAGTCTGGAAGGGCATCAAGGAATCTTTGGGTTGTCTGAGAATTTATAGCACGACTTTTAATGCTCCTTGGTTGGGGTCTGAGCAGATTATTTGTTGCAATTGCAAACGCAATAAAATGGTGGTCCGATAATCCAGGATTATGAGGAAAAACATTAAGATCCACAACATTTATTCCATGGGACAAAACTAGGTCCAGAGTATGACTGTGGCAGTGAGTAGGTCCAGAGACATGTTGGACAAAACCCACTGAGTCGATGATGGCTCCGAAAGCCTTTTGGAGTGGGTCTGTGGACTTTTCCATGTGAATGTTAAAGTCACCAAAAATTTGAATATTATCTGCTATGACTACAAGATCCGATAGGAATTCAGGGAACTCAGTGAGGAACACTGCATATGGCCCAGGAGGCCTGTAAACAGTAGCTGTAAAAAGTGATTGAGTAGGCTGCATAGATTTCATGACTAGAAGCTCAAAAGACGAAAACGTCATTGTTTATGTTAGCAACACCTCCGCCTTTGCCGGATGCACGGGGGGTATGGTCACTGGTGTAACCAGGGGGTGAGGCCTCATTTAACACAGTAAATTCATCAGGCTTAAGCCATGTTTCAGTCAGGCCAATCACATCAAGATTATGATCAGTGATTAGTTCATTGACTATAACTGCCTTGGAAGTGAGGGATCTAACATTAAGTAACCCAATTTTGAGATGTGAGGTATCACAATCTCTTTCAATAATGGCAGTAATGGAGGAGGTCTTTATTCCAGTGAGATTGCTAAGGCGAACACCGCCATGTTTAGTTTTGCCCAACCTAGATCGAGGCACAGACACGGTCTCAATGGGGAAAGCTGAGCTGACTACACTGACTGTGCTAGTGGCAGACTCCACTAAACTAGCAGGCTGGCTAACAGCCTGCTGCCTGGCCTGCACCCTATTTCATTATGGAGCTAGAGGAGTTAGAGCCCTGTCTATGTTCGTAGATAAGATGAGAGCACCCCTCCACCTAGGATGGAGACCGTCACTCCTCAACAGGCCAGGCTTGGTCCTGTTTGTGGGTGAGTCCCAGAAAGAGGGCCAATTATCTACAAATTCTATCTTTTGGGAGGGGCAGAACACAGTTTTTTTACTGAGGAGTGGCTTCTGTCTGGCCCACTCTACCATAAAGGTCTGATTGGTGGAGTGCTGCAGAGATGGTTGTCCTTCTGCAAGGTTCTCCCATCTCCTCAGAGGAACAAAGCCTCCTTCACTCACACCGCCAAACATACCCTCCTAAAACTGACTATCCTACCGATCCTCGACTTCGGCGATGTCATTTACAAAATAGCTTCCAACACTACTCAGAAAACTGGATACAGTCTATCACAGTGCCATCCGTTTTGTCACCAAAACCCCATATACCACCCACCACTGCGACCTGTATGCTCTCGTCGGCTGACCCTCGCTACATATTCGTCGCCAGACCCATTTGCTCCAGGTCATCTATAGGTCTTTGCTAGTAAAAGCTCCACCTTATCTCAGCTCACTGGTCACCATAGCAACCCCCACCCATAGCACGCGCTCCAGCAGGTATATCTCACTGGTCATCCCCAAAGCCAACACCTCCTTTGGCCGCCTTTCCTTCCAGTTCTCTGCTGCCAGTGACTGGAACGAATTGCAAAAATTGCTGAAGCTGGAGACTTATATTTCCCTCACTAACTTTAAACATCAGCTATCTGAGCAGCTTACCGATCACTGCAGCTGTACATAGCCCATCTGTAAATAGCCCATCCAACTACCTACCATATCCCCATATTGTTTTTATTTATATTTTTTTCTCCCTTTTGCACACCAGTATTTCTTCTTACACATCATCATCTGCACATCTATCACTCCAGTGTTAATTTGTAAATTGTAATTACTTCACTACTATGGCCTATTTATTGCCTTACCTCCTTACTCCATTTGCACACACTGTATATAGATTTTTCTATTGTTATTGACTACTTTTGTTTATCCCACGTGTTGTTGTGTTTTTGTCGCACTGCCTTGCTTTATCTTGGCCAGGTCGCAGTTGTAAATGAGAACTTGTTCTCAACTAGCCTACCTGGTTAAATAAAGGTGAAATAAAAAAATTAACCAAAGTGCTTCTTCATTCATTACCCTGGTAAAGACAGTTATGCCGTGCTCCATGTTGGATCCAACATCCCTAACAAATTGATGTTTATAATGTGTTATTGTTTACTTGATTTACAGTAGGGTCTCGTTAGTCCGTTTGGTAACGGAGATACTTAGCTCATAATGTGTAGAGAACTGTTCCTTGGTGGATAGGCTATTGTACAACACACAGAGCTATTTTCCTTTATTCAGGACATTTAGAATGACAACACATTACAGAGTAGCCTAGTGGGATTATTCACAAAATTATCTGGTGATCAGGTTATGAATTGTCATGACAAAGACATTTTAGTTTCCATGTTTCACCTGAAATATTAAATGATTTATAGTTCTAGGTCTATGTTGTTGTTGTTAGGTGAAGTTATGGGTCCTACAGCAGGTCTATGTTGTTGCTAGGTGAAGTTATGGGCCAATTTGTTAAACACTTAATGTACAAACCCTCAGTTTCAGGCTGATGAGTGAAAGTTTCTCTAGGCTGAGGAGGTATATCCAAGCGAGCCAGAAGTGTGGAGCAAGAAGAAGAAATAGTGTGTGTGTGTGTGTGTGCGCTATTTCGGGACATAGGAGGAACTGTGAGGCGCTGTGACAGCCGCTTGATATATGATATAGGAGGGAGAGTGGGGTTAAACTCTCGTTGGGGAAAAGGCGACAAAACCAATAGATAACGGATAAGGAAAGCTATATGTAAAAATAGAACATTGATATAATAAAGTATGTTGAACTGATAAACCTGGGAAATACATAGGATACAATAAAAAGCAGTAAACGCATACACATAGTGTGTAGGCAGGAAAAACATACGAATAAAATATAAACTACAGATTTAAATAAAGTTATTTTATTCTAGCTAAGATAAAACACCCAACCGCGATATAAAGTTATAGCATAGCGCAGTAGAAACACTAGTAAAGAATAAAATATAAACTACAGAGAGTAGTTAAATAAAGCCAAGTTATTTTATTCTAAGATAAAACACCCAACCGCGATATAAAGTTATAGCATAGCGCAGTAGAAACACTAGTAAAGAATAAAATATAAACTACAGAGAGTAGTTAAATAAAGCCAAGTTATTTTATTCTAAGATAAAACACCCAACCGCGATATAAAGTTATAGCATAGCGCAGTAGAAACACTAGTAAAGAATAAAATACCATAGAGCTGCTGGTTCCCTAGGGGGCCGCAGCCTAGGGGAAAAAGGATCAGATTACGATAACTAGGAGAGACAGAGAGGAGCTGGAAAAACCCTGAAAAATAGGAACTAGGACTAAGATAGACAGAATAAAATAGGAACGAAGCAATAAGAAGCAATCGGACAAACTAGCGAGCAAATAAATATAAAAAGAAAAGAATAGACATTATAAGAAAACAAAAAACAAAAGGATTGAATAAAGTAAAGCTGAGGTATAGATAACCCTCAAAATGAATAGGACAGATTCCCCCACCTTACTCCCATGGACAGATTCCCCCACCTCACTCCCATGGACAGATTCCCCCACCTCACTCCCATGGACAGATTCCCCCACCTCACTCTCATGGACAGATTCCCCCACCTCACTCCCATGGACAGATTCCCCCACCTCACTCCCATGGACAGATTCCCCCACCTTAATCCCATGGACAGATTCCCCCACCTCACTCCCATGGACAGATTCCCCCACCTCACTCCCATGGACAGATTCCCCCACCTCACTCCCATGGACAGATTCCCCCACCTCACTCCCATGGACAGATTCCCCCACCTCACTCCCATGGACAGATTCCCCCACCTCACTCCCATGGACAGATTCCCCCACCTCACTCCCATGGACAGATTCCCCCACCTCACTCCCATGGACAGATTCCCCCACCTCACTCCCATGGACAGATTCCCCCACCTCACTCCCATGGACAGATTCCCCCACCTCACTCCCATGGACAGATTCCCCCACCTCACTCCCATGGACAGATTCCCCCACCTCACTCCCATGGACAGATTCCCCCACCTCACTCCCATGGACAGATTCCCCCACCTCACTCCCATGGACAGATTCCCCCACCTCACTCCCATGGACAGATTCCCCCACCTCACTCCCATGGACAGATTCCCCCACCTCACTCCCATGGACAGATTCCCCCACCTCACTCCCATGGACAGATTCCCCCACCTCACTCCCATGGACAGATTCCCCCACCTCACTCCCATGGACAGATTCCCCCACCTCACTCCCATGGACAGATTCCCCCACCTCACTCCCATGGACAGATTCCCCCACCTCACTCCCATGGACAGATTCCCCCACCTCACTCCCATGGACAGATTCCCCCACCTTACTCCCTTGGACAGATTCCCCCACCTTACTCCCATGGACAGATTCCCCCACCACACTCCCATGGACAGATTCCCCCACCACACTCCCATGGACAGATTCCCCCACCTTACTCCCATGGACAGATTCCCCCACCTTACTCCCATGGACAGATTCCCCCACCTTACTCCCATGGACAGATTCCCCCACCTTACTCCCATGGACAGATTCCCATGAGGAAAAGGGAGAACGAACACCCACCTTACTCCCATGGACAGATTCCCATGAGGAAAAGGGAGAACGAACCCCCAGCTTACTCCCATGGACAGATTCCCATGAGGAAAAGGGAGAACGAACCCCCACCTTACTCCCATGGACAGATTCCCATGAGGAAAAGGGAGAACGAACACCCACCTTACTCCCATGGACAGATTCCCATGAGGAAAAGGGAGAACGAACCCCCACCTTACTCCCATGGACAGATTCCCATGAGGAAAAGGGAGAACGAACCCCCACCTTACTCCCATGGACAGATTCCCATGAGGAAGAGGGAGAACGAACACCCACCTTACTCCCATGGACAGATTCCCATGAGGAAGAGGGAGAACGAACCCCCACCTTACTCCCATGGACAGATTCCCATGAGGAAGAGGGAGAACGAACCCCCACCTTACTCCCATGGACAGATTCCCATGAGGAAGAGGGAGAACGAACCCCCACCTTACTCCCATGGACAGATTCCCATGAGGAAGAGGGAGAACGAACCCCCACCTTACTCCCATGGACTGATTCCCATGAGGAAGAGGGAGAACGAACCCCCACCTTACTCCCATGGACAGATTCCCATGATGAAGAGGGAGAACGAACCCCCACCTTACTCCCATGGACAGATTCAAAAAAGGAAGAGGGAGAACGAACCCCCACCTTACTCCCATGGACAGATTCCCATGAGGAAGAGGGAGAACGAACCCCCACCTTACTCCCATGGACAGATTCCCATGAGGAAGAGGGAGAACGAACCCCCACCTTACTCCCATGGACAGATTCCCATGAGGAAGAGGGAGAACGAACCCCCACCTTACTCCCATGGACAGATTCCCATGAGGAAGAGGGAGAACGAACCCCCACCTTACTCCCATGGACAGATTCCCATGAGGAAGAGGGAGAACGAACCCCCACCTTACTCCCATGGACAGATTCCCATGAGGAAAAGGGAGAACGAACCCCCACCTTACTCCCATGGACAGATTCCCATGAGGAAAAGGGAGAACGAACCCCCACCTTACTCCCATGGACAGATTCCCATTAGGAAGAGGGAGAACGAACCCCCACCTTACTCCCATGGACAGAATCCCATGAGGAAAAGGGAGAACGAACCCCCACCTTACTCCCATGGACAGATTCCCATGAGGAAAAGGGAGAACGAACCCCCACCTTACTCCCATGGACAGATTCCCATGAGGAAGAGGGAGAACGAACCCCCACCTTACTCCCATAAACAGATTCCCATGAGGAAAAGGGAGAACGAACCCCCACCTTACTCCCAAGGACAGATTCCCATGAGGAAAAGGGAGAACGAACCCCCACCTTACTCCCATGGACAGATTCCCATGAGGAAGAGGGAGAACGAGCCCCCACCTTACTCCCATGGACAGATTCCCATGAGGAAGAGGGAGAACGAACCCCCACCTTACTCCCATGGACAGATTCCCATGAGGAAGAGGGAGAACGAACCCCCACCTTACTCCCATGGACAGATTCCCATGAGGAAGAGGGAGAACGAACCCCCACCTTACTCCCATGGACAGATTCCCATGAGGAAGAGGGAGAACGAACCCCCACCTTACTCCCATGGACAGATTCCCATGAGGAAAAGGGAGAACGAACCCCCACCTTACTCCCATGGACAGATTCCCATGACGAAGAGAGAGAACGAACCCCCACCTTACTCCCATGGACAGATTCCCATGAGGAAAAGGGAGAACGAACCCCCACCTTACTCCCATGGACAGATTCCCATGAGGAAGAGGGAGAACAAACCCCCACCCTACTCCCATGGACAGATTCCCATGAGGAAGAGGGAGAACAAACCCCCACCTTACTCCCATGGACAGATTCCCATGAGGAAGAGGGAGAACAAACCCCCACCTTACTCCCATGGACAGATTCCCATGAGGAAAAGGGAGAACGAACCCCCACCTTACTCCCATGGACAGATTCCCATGAGGAAAAGGGAGAACGAACCCCCACCTTACTCCCATGGACAGATTCCCATGAGGAAAAGGGAGAACGAACCCCCACCTTACTCCCATGGACAGATTCCCATGAGGAAGAGGGAGAACGAACCCCCACCTTACTCCCATGGACAGATTCCCATGAGGAAAAGGGAGAACGAACCCCCACCTTTCTCCCATGGACAGATTCCCCCACCTTACTCCCATGGACAGATTCCCCCACCTTACTCCCATGGACAGATTCCTATGAGGAAGAGGGAGAACGAACCCCCACCTTACTCCCATGGACAGATTCCCATGAGGAAGAGGGAGAACGAACCCCCACCTTACTCCCATGGACAGATTCCCATGAGGAAGAGGGAGAACGAACCCCCACCTTACTCCCATGGACAGATTCCCATGAGGAAGAGGGAGAACGAACCCCCACCTTACTCCCATGGACAGATTCCCATGAGGAAAAGGGAGAACGAACCCCCACCTTACTCCCATGGACAGATTCCCATGAGGAAAAGGGAGAACGAACCCCCACCTTACTCCCATGGACAGATTCCCATGAGGAAGAGGGAGAACGAACCCCCACCTTACTCCCATGGACAGATTCCCATGAGGAAAAGGGAGAACGAACCCCCACCTTACTCCCATGGACAGATTCCCATGAGGAAGAGGGAGAACGAACCCCCACCTTACTCCCATGGACAGATTCCCATGAGGAAGAGGGAGAACGAACCCCCACCTTACTCCCATGGACAGATTCCCATGAGGAAGAGGGAGAACGAACCCCCACCTTACTCCCATGGACAGATTCCCATGAGGAAGAGGGAGAACGAACCCCCACCTTACTCCCATGGACAGATTCCCATGAGGAAGAGGGAGAACGAACCCCCACCTTACTCCCATGGACAGATTCCCATGAGGAAAAGGGAGAACGAACCCCCACCTTACTCCCATGGACAGATTCCCATGAGGAAAAGGGAGAACGAACCCCCACCTTACTCCCATGGACAGATTCCCATGAGGAAAAGGGAGAACGAACCCCCACCTTACTCCCATGGAAAGATTCCCATGAGGAAGAGGGAGAACGAACCCCCACCTTACTCCCATGGACAGATTCCCATGAGGAAGAGGGAGAACGAACCCCCACCTTACTCCCATGGACAGATTCCCATGAGGAAGAGGGAGAACGAACCCCCACCTTACTCCCATGGACAGATTCCCATGAGGAAGAGGGAGAACGAACCACCACCTTACTCCCATGGACAGATTCCCATGAGGAAGAGGGAGAACAAACCCCCACCTTACTCCCATGGACAGATTCCCCCACCTTACTCCCATGGACAGATTCCCATGAGGAAGAGGGAGAACGAACCCCCACCTTACTCCCATGGACAGATTCCCATGAGGAAAAGGGAGAACGAACCCCCACCTTACTCCCATGGACAGATTCCCATGAGGAAGAGGGAGAACAAACCCCCACCTTACTCCCATGGACAGATTCCCATGAGGAAGAGGGAGAACGAACCCCCACCTTACTCCCATGGACAGATTCCCATGAGGAAGAGGGAGAACGAACCCCCACCTTACTCCCATGGACAGATTCCCAAAAGGAAGAGGGAGAACGAACCCCCACCTTACTCCCATGGACAGATTCCCATGAGGAAGAGGGAGAACGAACCCCCACCTTACTCCCATGGACAGATTCCCATGAGGAAGAGGGAGAACGAACCCCCACCTTACTCCCATGGACAGATTCCCATGAGGAAGAGGGAGAACGAACCCCCACCTTACTCCCATGGACAGATTCCCATGATGAAGAGGGAGAACAAACTCCCACCTTACTCCCATGGACAGATTCCCATGAGGAAAAGGGAGAACGAACCCCCACCTTACTCCCATGGACAGATTCCCATGAGGAAAAGGGAGAACGAACCCCCACCTTACTCCCATGGACAGATTCCCATGAGGAAAAGGGAGAACGAACCCCCACCTTACTCCCATGGACAGATTCCCATGAGGAAGAGGGAGAACGAACCCCCACCTTACTCCCATGGACAGATTCCCATGAGGAAAAGGGAGAACGAACCCCCAACTTACTCCCATGGACAGATTCCCCCACCTTACTCCCATGGACAGATTCCCCCACCTTACTCCCATGGACAGATTCCCCCACCTTACTCCCATGGACAGATTCCCATGAGGAAGAGGGAGAACGAACCCCCACCTTACTCCCATGGACAGATTCCCATGAGGAAGAGGGAGAACGAACCCCCACCTTACTCCCATGGACAGATTCCCATGAGGAAGAGGGAGAACGAACCCCCACCTTACTCCCATGGACAGATTCCCATGAGGAAGAGGGAGAACGAACCCCCACCTTACTCCCATGGACAGATTCCCATGAGGAAAAGGGAGAACGAACCCCCACCTTACTCCCATGGACAGATTCCCATGAGGAAAAGGGAGAACGAACCCCCACCTTACTCCCATTGACAGATTCCCATGAGGAAGAGGGAGAACGAACCCCCACCTTACTCCCATGGACAGATTCCCATGAGGAAAAGGGAGAACGAACCCCCACCTTACTCCCATGGACAGATTCCCATGAGGAAAAGGGAGAACGAACCCCCACCTTACTCCCATGGACAGATTCCCATGAGGAAGAGGGAGAACGAACCCCCACCTTACTCCCATGGACAGATTCCCATGAGGAAGAGGGAGAACGAACCCCCACCTTACTCCCATGGACAGATTCCCATGAGGAAGAGGGAGAACGAACCCCCACCTTACTCCCATGGACAGATTCCCATGAGGAAGAGGGAGAACGAACCCCCACCTTACTCCCATGGACAGATTCCCATGAGGAAAAGGGAGAACGAACCCCCACCTTACTCCCATGGACAGATTCCCATGAGGAAAAGGGAGAACGAACCCCCACCTTACTCCCATGGACAGATTCCCATGAGGAAAAGGGAGAACGAACCCCCACCTTACTCCCATGGAAAGATTCCCATGAGGAAGAGGGAGAACGAACCCCCACCTTACTCCCATGGACAGATTCCCATGAGGAAGAGGGAGAACGAACCCCCACCTTACTCCCATGGACAGATTCCCATGAGGAAGAGGGAGAACGAACCCCCATCTTACTCCCATGGACAGATTCCCATGAGGAAGAGGGAGAACGAACCCCCACCTTACTCCCATGGACAGATTCCCATGAGGAAGAGGAAGAACAAACCCCCACCTTACTCCCATGTACAGATTCCCCCACCTTACTCCCATGGACAGATTCCCATGAGGAAGAGGGAGAACGAACCCCCACCTTACTCCCATGGACAGATTCCCATGAGGAAAAGGGAGAACGAACCCCCACCTTACTCCCATGGACAGATTCCCATGAGGAAGAGGGAGAACAAACCCCCAACTTACTCCCATGGACAGATTCCCATGAGGAAGAGGGAGAACGAACCCCCACCTTACTCCCATGGACAGATTCCCATGAGGAAGAGGGAGAACGAACCCCCACCTTACTCCCATGGACAGATTCCCAAAAGGAAGAGGGAGAACGAACCCCCACCTTACTCCCATGGACAGATTCCCATGAGGAAGAGGGAGAATGAACCCCCACCTTACTCCCATGGACAGATTCCCATGAGGAAGAGGGAGAACGAACCCCCACCTTACTCCCATGGACAGATTCCCATGAGGAAGAGGGAGAACGAACCCCCACCTTACTCCCATGGACAGATTCCCATGAGGAAGAGGGAGAACGAACCCCCACCTTACTCCCATGGACAGATTCCCATGAGGAAGAGGGAGAACGAACCCCCACCTTACTCCCATGGACAGATTCCCATGAGGAAGAGGGAGAACGAACCCCCACCTTTCTCCCATGGACAGATTCCCATGAGGAAGAGGGAGAACGAACCCCCACCTTACTCCCATGGACAGATTCCCATGAGGAAGAGGGAGAACGAACCCCCACCTTACTCCCATGGACAGATTCCCATGAGGAAGAGGGAGAACGAACCCCCACCTTACTCCCATGGACAGATTCCCATGAGGAAAAGGGAGAACGAACCCCCACCTTACTCCCATGGACAGATTCCCATGAGGAAGAGGGAGAACGAACCCCCACCTTACTCCCATGGACAGATTCCCATGAGGAAGAGGGAGAACGAACCCCCACCTTACTCCCATGGACAGATTCCCATGAGGAAAAGGGAGAACGAACCCCCACCTTACTCCCATGGACAGATTCCCATGAGGAAAAGGAAGAACGAACCCCCACCTTACTCCCATGGACAGATTCCCATGAGGAAGAGGGAGAACGAACCCCCACCTTACTCAAATGGACAGATTCCCATGACGAAGAGAGAGAACGAACCCCCACCTTACTCCCATGGACAGATTCCCATGAGGAAAAGGGAGAACGAACCCCCACCTTACTCCCATGGACAGATTTCCATGTGGAATAGGGAGAACGAACCCCCACCTTACTCCCATGGACAGATTCCCATGAGGAAGAGGGAGAACAAACCCCCACCTTACTCCCATGGACAGATTCCCATGAGGAAGAGGGAGAATAAACCCCCACCTTAATCCCATGGACAGATTCCAATGAGGAAGAGGGAGAACAAACCCCCACCTTACTCCCATGGACAGATTCCCATGAGGAAGAGGGAGAACGAACCCCCACCTTACTCCCATGGACAGATTCCCATGAGGAAGAGGGAGAACGAACCCCCACCTTACTCCCATGGACTGATTCCCATGAGGAAGAGGGAGAACGAACCCCCACCTTACTCCCATGGACAGATTCCCATGAGGAAGTGGGAGAACGAACCCCCACCTTACTCCCATGGACTGATTCCCATGAGGAAGAGGGAGAACGAACCCCCACCTTACTCCCATGGACAGATTCCCATGAGGAAGAGGGAGAACGAACCCCCACCTTACTCCCATGGACAGATTCCCATGAGGAAAAGGGAGAACGAACCCCCACCTTACTCCCATGGACAGATTCCCATGATGAAGAGGGAGAACGAACCCCCACCTTACTCCCATGGACAGATTCCCATGAGGAAAAGGGAGAACGAACCCCCACCTTACTCCCATGGACAGATTCCCATGAGGAAAAGGGAGAACGAACCCCCACCTTACTCCCATGGACAGATTCCCATGAGGAAAAGGGAGAACGAACCCCCACCTTACTCCCATGGACAGATTCCCATGAGGAAAAGGGAGAACGAACCCCCACCTTACTCCCATGGACAGATTCCCATGAGGAAAAGGGAGAACGAACCCCCACCTTACTCCCATGGACAGATTCCCATGAGGAAAAGGGAGAATGAACCCCCACCTTACTCCCATGGACAGAGTCCCATGGGGAAGAGGGAGAACGAAGCCCCACCTTACTCCCATGGACAGATTCCCATGAGGAAAAGGGAGAACGAACCCCCACCTTACTCCCATGGACAGATTCCCATGAGGAAAAGGGAGAACGAACCCCCACCTTACTCCCATGGACAGATTCCCATGAGGAAAAGGGAGAACGAACCCCCACCTTACTCCCATGGACAGATTCCCATGAGGAAGAGGGAGAACGAACCCCCACCTTACTCCCATGGACAGATTCCCATGAGGAAAAGGGAGAACGAACCCCCACCTTACTCCCATGGACAGATTCCCGTTAGGAAGAGGGAGAACGAACCCCCACCTTACTCCCATGGACAGATTCCCATGAGGAAAAGGGAGAACGAACCCCCACCTTACTCCCATGGACAGATTCCCATGAGGAAGAGGGAGAACGAACCCCCACCTTACTCCCATGGACAGATTCCCATGAGGAAAAGGGAGAACGAACCCCCACCTTACTCCCATGGACAGATTCCCCCACCTTACTCCCATGGACAGATTCCCCCACCTTACTCCCATGGACAGATTCCCCCACCTTACTCCCATGGACAGATTCCCCCACCTTACTCCCATGGACAGATTCCCATGAGGAAGAGGGAGAACGAACCCCCACCTTACTCCCATGGACAGATTCCCATGAGGAAGAGGGAGAACGAACCCCCACCTTACTCCCATGGACAGATTCCCCCACCTTACTCCCATGGACAGATTCCCATGAGGAAGAGGGAGAACGAACCCCCACCTTACTCCCATGGACAGATTCCCATGAGGAAGAGGGAGAACGAACCCCCACCTTACGCCCATGGACAGATTCCCATGAGGAAGAGGGAGAACGAACCCCCACCTTACTCCCATGGACAGATTCCCATGAGGAAGAGGGAAAACGAACCCCCACCTTACTCCCATGGACAGATTCCCCCACCTTACTCCCATGGACAGATTCCCATGAGGAAGAGGGAGAACGAACCCCCACCTTACTCCCATGGACAGATTCCCATGAGGAAGAGGGAGAACAAACCCCCACCTTACTCCCATGGACAGATTCCCCCACCTTACTCCCATGGACAGATTCCCATGAGGAAGAGGGAGAACGATCCCCCACCTTACTCCCATGGACAGATTCCCATGAGGAAAAGGGAGAACGAACCCCCACCTTACTCCCATGGACAGATTCCCATGAGGAAGAGGGAGAACAAACCCCCACCTTACTCCCATGGACAGATTCCCATGAGGAAGAGGGAGAACGAACCCCCACCTTACTCCCATGGACAGATTCCCATGAGGAAGAGGGAGAACGAACCCCCACCTTACTCCCATGGACAGATTCCCAAAAGGAAGAGGGAGAACGAACCCCCACCTTACTCCCATGGACAGATTCCCATGAGGAAGAGGGAGAACGAACCCCCACCTTACTCCCATGGACAGATTCCCATGAGGAAGAGGGAGAACGAACCCCCACCTTACTCCCATGGACAGATTCCCATGAGGAAGAGGGAGAACGAACCCCCACCTTACTCCCATGGACAGATTCCCATGATGAAGAGGGAGAACAAACTCCCACCTTACTCCCATGGACAGATTCCCATGAGGAAAAGGGAGAACGAACCCCCACCTTACTCCCATGGACAGATTCCCATGAGGAAAAGGGAGAACGAACCCCCACCTTACTCCCATGGACAGATTCCCATGAGGAAAAGGGAGAACGAACCCCCACCTTACTCCCATGGACAGATTCCCATGAGGAAGAGGGAGAACGAACCCCCACCTTACTCCCATGGACAGATTCCCATGAGGAAAAGGGAGAACGAACCCCCACCTTACTCCCATGGACAGATTCCCCCAC
Source organism: Salmo salar (assembly GCF_965601325.2). Taxonomy (NCBI): domain Eukaryota; kingdom Metazoa; phylum Chordata; class Actinopteri; order Salmoniformes; family Salmonidae; genus Salmo; species Salmo salar. Next base: position 566,601 of record NW_027675339.1, read on the forward strand.
CTTACTCCCATGGACAGATTCCCCCACCTTACTCCCATGGACAGATTCCCCCACCTTACTCCCATGGACAGATTCCCATGAGGAAGAGGGAGAACGAACCCCCACCTTACTCCCATGGACAGATTCCCATGAGGAAGAGGGAGAATGAACCCCCACCTTACTCCCATGGACAGATTCCCTTGAGGAAGAGGGAGAACGAACCCCCACCTTACTCCCATGGACAGATTCCCATGAGGAAGAGGGAGAACGAACCCCCACCTTACTCCCATGGACAGATTCCCATGAGGAAAAGGGAGAACGAACCCCCACCTTACTCCCATGGACAGATTCCCATGAGGAAAAGGGAGAACGAACCCCCACCTTACTCCCATGGACAGATTCCCATGAGGAAGAGGGAGAACGAACCCCCACCTTACTCCCATGGACAGATTACCATGAGGAAAAGGGAGAACGAACCCCCACCTTACTCCCATGGACAGATTCCCATGAGGAAGAGGGAGAACGAACCCCCACCTTACTCCCATGGACAGATTCCCATGAGGAAGAGGGAGAACGAACCCCCACCTTACTCCCATGGACAGATTCCCATGAGGAAGAGGGAGAACGAACCCCCACCTTACTCCCATGGACAGATTCCCATGAGGAAGAGGGAGAACGATCCCCCACCTTACTCCCATGGACAGATTCCCATGAGGAAAAGGGAGAACGAACCCCCACCTTACTCCCATGGACAGATTCCCATGAGGAAAAGGGAGAACGAACCCCCACCTTACTCCCATGGACAGATTCCCATGAGGAAGAGGGAGAACGAACCCCCACCTTACTCCCATGGAAAGATTCCCATGAGGAAGAGGGAGAACGAACCCCCACCTTACTCCCATGGACAGATTCCCATGAGGAAGAGGGAGAACGAACCCCCACCTTACTCCCATGGACAGATTCCCATGAGGAAGAGGGAGAACGAACCCCCACCTTACTCCCATGGACGGATTCCCATGAGGAAGAGGGAGAACGAACCCCCACCTTACTCCCATGGACAGATTCCCATGAGGAAGAGGGAGAACAAACCCCCACCTTACTCCCATGGACAGATTCCCCCACCTTACTCCCATGGACAGATTCCCATGAGGAAGAGGGAGAACGAACCCCCACCTTACTCCCGAGGACAGATTCCCATGAGGAAAAGGGAGAACGAACCCCCACCTTACTCCCATGGACAGATTCCCATGAGGAAGAGGGAGAACAAACCCCCACCTTACTCCCATGGACAGATTCCCATGAGGAAGAGGGAGAACGAACCCCCACCTTACTCCCATGGACAGATTCCCATGAGGAAGAGGGAGAACGAACCCCCACCTTACTCCCATGGACAGATTCCCAAAAGGAAGAGGGAGAACGAACCCCCACCTTACTCCCATGGACAGATTCCCATGAGGAAGAGGGAGAACGAACCCCCACCTTACTCCCATGGACAGATTCCCATGAGGAAAAGGGAGAACGAACCCCCACCTTACTCCCATGGACAGATTCCCATGAGGAAAAGGGAGAACGAACCCCCACCTTACTCCCATGGACAGATTCCCATGAGGAAGAGGGAGAACGAACCCCCACCTTACTCCCATGGACAGATTCCCATGAGGAAAAGGGAGAACGAACCCCCACCTTACTCCCATGGACAGATTCCCATGAGGAAAAGGGAGAACGAACCCCCACCTTACTCCCATGGACAGATTCCCGTGAGGAAGAGGGAGAACGAACCCCCACCTTACTCCCATGGACAGATTCCCATGAGGAAAAGGGAGAACGAACCCCCACCTTACTCCCATGGACAGATTCCCATGAGGAAGAGGGAGAACGAACCCCCACCTTACTCCCATGGACAGATTCCCATGAGGAAAAGGGAGAACGAACCCCCACCTTACTCCCATGGACAGATTCCCCCACCTTACTCCCATGGACAGATTCCCCCACCTTACTCCCATGGACAGATTCCCCCACCTTACTCCCATGGACAGATTCCCCCACCTTACTCCCATGGACAGATTCCCCCACCTTACTCCCATGGACAGATTCCCATGAGGAAGAGGGAGAACGAACCCCCACCTTACTCCCATGGACAGATTCCCATGAGGAAGAGGGAGAACGAACCCCCACCTTACTCCCATGGACAGATTCCCCCACCTTACTCCCATGGACAGATTCCCATGAGGAAGAGGGAGAACGAACCCCCACCTTACTCCCATGGACAGATTCCCCCACCTTACTCCCATGGACAGATTCCCATGAGGAAGAGGGAGAACAAACCCCCACCTTACTCCCATGGACAGATTCCCCCACCTTACTCCCATGGACAGATTCCCATGAGGAAGAGGGAGAACAAACCCCCACCTTACTCCCATGGACAGATTCCCATGAGGAAAAGGGAGAACGAACCCCCACCTTACTCCCATGGACAGATTCCCATGAGGAAAAGGGAGAACGAACCCCCACCTTACTCCCATGGACAGATTCCCATGAGGAAAAGGGAGAACGAACCCCCACCTTACTCCCATGGACAGATTCCCATGAGGAAGAGGGAGAACGAACCCCCACCTTACTCCCATGGACAGATTCCCATGAGGAAGAGGGAGAACAAACCCCCACCTTACTCCCATGGACAGATTCCCATGAGGAAAAGGGAGAACGAACCCCCATGGTAACTGGACACATGGAAATAAGAGGAACGGTAGAAGTAACGGAGGAAGAGGGGGCCTGCACACCTGGAGCAGAATGCGCACCCTCTCACTCAACAGGAAGAGGCCCAACAAAAACAAAGAGACACACAAGAATTGAAGAAGAAGGTTTCAATTGCTATGGTGGATTGATGAAAACCCTGAAAGCAATGGAAACAGAAATAGGGAAAAAGGAAACATTGAAACACAAAAGAAGGAAGAAAAGAAAAGGACCAGAAGAAAGAGCAACCAAGGAAGCCCTTTTAAACACCAGAGGAATCCCAAATAGGGGACAGTCTTGGTGAAGAATCTGAAGAAGAGGAAGAAAGTGGTAGACTTGGTATAAATCAACTAGAAAGAAGAAGTAAACTATTAACACAACAGATACAAGAGGAGTATGAACGAGCACAGGAAGAATATGTACAAGAGCAAGAAAGACAAGATGAGGCGATAGCTCGCAACCTACAGGAGAGCCTGAGATATGAGCCCACAGAAACAGATCGCAGAGTACTCAGAGAAGGGGCAAAGAAGAAAGCAGGACACTAGTCTAGTTCCGAATAAACAATGTCCAATCCTGATTAAAGGAAATCAAGAACACTACATACCATGGGCTACGCAGGACCTGGAAGGGTTGGTTGCCCGGTTGCCGGACCTCCATGAGGGAGCTGGAAAGTGGATCAGGACCTTTGAATAATTTACAATGGGGAAATTGCTGGCGGTGGGCGACATAAGGGCATTGTTGGCATGGGTAACGAGCGTGCAGAGAATGGGAGAAATCATGCAGGAGGGAGGAATCAACGGCACAGAGTGGGAAGTGTCAAGGGATGGACTGATGTTTGACAGGTATAGGCCTGCCGTCTGGAGGGCCCTAAGGGCAGCATACCCAACAAAATTGGACCCCAAGGCACTAAGGGGAGAGGCCATTGGAGCTACAGAAAACCCGGCTGCATACCTGCATGGACAATTGAAAAGATGGAGAATGGAAACAGAGCAGGACCCGGAGGAAAATGAACTGATGACAACAATATTCCGGACCTCAGTGGTGGAAGCCATGCCCCAGCCAGTAAGGAACCAACTGGAGGACGTAGTGGGACTTACTTCAAAACCTTACAAAGAATTTCTGTGACTATGTAATTCACGCTGTGGAGAAACATAGAAAGGAAGAGCAGAAACAAGCTGAACAAGGAAAGGAAATCCAGAGAAGGTTGGCCCAGTTGCAGCTGGAAGAACTGACCAAGGGAAAGAAGAAAGTCCAGGCCTCGGTAACCACTCCTGTGCCCGAGATTGGAACAATGGCTGCTGTTTCCCCAGGAGGGACGCAACCGTCAACCCCCGGGCGGGCCCAAGTGCCTGCCCCATTGCCAGTAGCAAATGTGTATGCACAGCCCCCGAATTGGAATGGTGGGAATAGACAACAGAAAAACATACAGGTGGATCAAGGGAGAGGGCCCAGGAACCCGCGGGGGTCGCCTGGTGTGTGTTGGGGTTGCTACCAACCAGGACACACCAGACGTGAATGTCCCACAAACCCGTGGCAGGATCGGACTGGGGATAACACCTACAATAGGCGTCCACCAACAAACAACAGCTCCGGTGGCTGGCGGCCACCTGCTGGTGGAAACCATAATGGCTGGGGCCCTACTGGGGGATGGCAGGGCAGCCAAAACCCACCCCCGGGCCCTGTGAACCCATGGTCAGGACCCAATCAGACGTACTAGGGGTGCCCAGAGAATCCTAAAGGGGAGGGTCAGTTCCCAATTCTAACCACAAGAGCTGACCAAGAACCTGTGTTGCAGGTTCAAATAGAGAATAAAGACATACCCATGATGATATATACTGGAGCCACTTACACATGTGTGAGTTCAAATTATGCCTCTCATCTCCCCATGTCTGGTAAATATGCCAAAACAATAGGATTCTCGGGAAATACGCAGCTAATTCCAATGACCGCTCCAGTTCATCTTACTGCCAATGGTAAATCAGCCACAATCCCAATACTGGTATCAGATCAAACACCAGTTAATCTTTTAGGAAGAGATGCCCTATGCAAAATGGGTATAGAAATTAAATGTTCCCCCGACGGGGTGATAATAGAAAAAATAGGACTACAATTACCAGTGGTAAGCACAGGAGTCATGGCCAACGTATATTGGTTAGGAGGAATTGAGACAGATGTAGACAGAACAGCGAGGAGATGGGGTAAATTTATTCAGGCCCAAATACCTAAAGCCGTTAGAGCAAAAGCTGAATATCACTGCACAATGCAATTTGACCCTCATCAGGACCCATTATTAGAACAGCTCTGGGTTATGGGGGCAAATGGTAGGAAAGCACCAATTATGTCCCAATATATAATCATTGGAGAACAGGGAGCAGCCATGGATGTGATGGATGAAGATGGATCTGAATTTGTACAAAAATGGTTCAATGTTTCTGACTCTATCCCTCACATCACATTGCTGGTGAATCAAGGTTTCACATCAAAAGATCTAGGACCCATGATGAGGAAAGCTAAAAAGACAATATGGGACAAAACAGACAATCCATTGATCTTCCATTCCGAAGATAAAGCATTTATCAAGATAGTAACCACTACAATGATGATTGGCGATTCTAGGGAGATAGAGGTCAGTGCAGGCCAACAAGTAGTGTTAGGTGAAGGGATAGGGCTACTTAGTGAGCTTAGAGAAGAAATGGAAAAAAAACATACCATCAGAAGTATGGTCACAACATGACACCGACGTGGGGCTTGTCAAATCAGCAAGTCCGATCAACATAAAAGTAAAACCAGACGCCAAACTCCCCTGGAAAGCCCAGTATCCTATGAAGCCTGAAGCTGAAGAAGGAATAAATTCAACAATTGAAGGATTGATCAAGACAGGAGTATTGATTGAGATGCCAAGTGTTTGCAATACACCTTTGCTACCTGTGCTTAAAGCCGATGGTAAAAAATGGAGATTGGTACATGACTTAAGGGCTATTAATGATATAGCACAAGATTGTCCAGCGGAAGTTCCCAATCCTCACACGCTGTTGACTAACGTTCCCCCAGATGCCAAATACTTCACCGTGATTGATCTATGTGGAGCATTTTTTAGTGTCCCCCTGGCGGAGGAATGTAGGTACTTGTTTGCATTTAGGTACAGAGGAAAAACTCTGTCTTACTCTCGTCTCCCCCAAGGATTTAAAAATAGCCCGCACTTGTTCAATCAAATATTGAGAGCAGATCTAGAAGAATTAATGCTTGACGGCACTCTGATCCAATATGTAGATGACCTGTTAATCTGTGCCTCCACAGTAGAACAGTGCCACTCAGACTCACTAAAAGTACTGCAGCGGTTAGCAGACGGAGGACACAAGGTCTCTAAAACAAAATTACAGTACTGTCAACCCCAGGTTGAGTACTTAGGCAGAACAATAGCCCATGGAACCAAAGCCATAGCTCCAGGACAGCTAGAGGGAATTAGCAAAGCACCATTACCACAAACGGTAGCGCAAATGATGACCTTTTTAGGAATGACAGGACTTAACCTGACTGGACAAAGGAGTATGTAGTCAAGACAGCTCCTCTGAGAGAAATAATGAAGGAAGCAGGACAGCTTAATCTAAGAGCACCGCTGGAGTGGAACGCGGATGCTGTAGTTGCGTTTGAAACACTTAAAAAAGAGATGCAGACAGCACCGGCCCTAGCGGCCCCCGACTACACTAAACCATTTTTGTTATACGTAGCAAATAGGTGTGACAACTATGCGGCTGCTATTCTCATGCAGGAAACATGTAGTGGTAGGAAGAAACAGCCTATTGCGTGCTACAGTACTAAAATAGATCCAGTAGCCCAAGGCTACCCACCCTGTTATCAGGGATTGGCAGCCTTGCATTAAAGATTTGCCTATTCACAGGGCTTAACCTGTTATGGCTAGGGGGCAGTATTTTCACGGCTGGATAAAAAACGTACCCGATTTAATCTGGTTACTACTCCTGCCCAGTAACTAGAATATGCATATAATTATTGGCTTTGGATAGAAAACACTCCAAAGTTTCTAAAACTGTTTGAATGATGTCTATGAGTATAACAGAACTCAAATGGCAGGTCAAAACCTGAGAGATTCCTTTACAGGAAGTGGCCTGTCTGACCATTTCTTGAACTTCTTTGCCATCTCTATCTTTTACAAATGATCTCTGCTCTAACGTGACACTTCCTACGTCTTCCATGGGCGCTCAGAGCCCGGGAAAAACAGAATGTCGTCATCCCAGCCCCAGGCTGAAACACATTATCGCCTTTCTCAAGTGGCCGATCAAGGGACTGTGGGCTTAGGCGCGTGCCCTGGCCGCCCCCGTCTTTGTGATTTTTCCTCTGTTTGCCGAAAAGGAGATTCCCGGTCGGAATATTATCGCTTTTTTTACGAGATAAATTGCATAAAAATTTATTTTAAACAGCGGTTGACATGCTTCGAAGTACGGTAATGGAATATTTAGACATTTTTTGTCACGAATTGCGCCATGCGCACGACCCTGATTTACCATTTCGGATAGTGTCTGGGACGCACGAACAAAACGCCGCTATTCGGATATAACGATGGATTATTTTGGACCAAACCAACATTTGTTATTGAAGTAGCAGTCCTGGGAGTGCATTCTGACGAAGACAACAAAAGGTAATCAAACTTTTATAATAGTAAATCTGATTTTGGTGAAGGCTAAACTTGCCGGGTGTCTAAATAGCTAGCCCGTGATGGCTGTGCTATGTACTTAGAATATTGCAAAATGTGCTTTCACCAAAAAGCTATTTTAAAATCGGACATATCGAGTGCATAGAGTTCTGTATCTATAATTCTTTAAATAATTGTTATGCTTTTTGTGAACGTTTATCGTGAGTAATTTAGTAAATTGTTAGCAAATTCCCCGGAAGTTTGCGGGGGGTATGCTAGTTCTGAACATCACATGCTAATGTAAAAAGCTGTTTTTTGATATAAATATGAACTTGATTGAACAAAACATGCATGTATTGTATAACATAATGTCCTAGGTGTGTCATCTGATGAAGATCATCAAAGGTTAGTGCTGCATTTAGCTGTGGTTTTGTTTTTTGTGACATTATATGCTAGCTTGAAAAATGGGTGTCTGATTATTTCTGGCTTGGTACTCTGCTGACATAATCTAATGTTTTGCTTTCGCTGTAAAGCCTTTTTGAAATCGGACAGTGTGGTTAGATAAAGGAGAGTCTTGTCTTTAAAATGCTGGGAAATAGTCATATGTTTGAAAAATTGAAGTTTTTGTATTTTTGAGGAATTTGTAATTCGCGCCATGCTTATCATTGGATATTGGAGCAGGTGTTCCGCTAGCGGAACGTCTAGATGTAAGAGGATAACTGGGTAGATGCTTTGCCGCTTGCACTAATGAGCAGTCGCATGGAAACTAACAGAAACACGCACTTGTCACCGCATGAAATGCTTACGGGTCGACCCATGCCTGTGCCATCACTAGGGGGACTGTACAAAGGTCCCTCTTTAGACATACTAGAAACAGAACTAAAATCATATGTAAAGCATCTAACCAAGATACATGAAGTTATATATTCACAGGAGAAAAAGAAGGAACCGGAATAGAGACCAGAGGGGCCACGCCAGGTGATACCAGGGGACCTGGTCTACATTCTGGTGTTCCGGAGAAAGTGGGATCAACCAAGGAGAGAAGGAGGTGGCCGAAGCAACATCAACAGCCGTCCAGGTGAAAGGAAGCAAGACGTGGTATCATCTCAACCACTGCACCAGAGTCCCAACAGAAAGGAAGAAACAACCGGATAGAAAAGAGGATGCTGATACACCAAACGGGGGCGCGACAGGAGAAGAAGCAGCGGAAGAAATTGTGGCTCCAAAAGGAAGCCAGGAAGCTAACAGGCCAAGTGGAAGCCAAGAAACAACTGATACACCACCAACTGCTCTCAGAAGAAGTAAACGAAGAAACAGGGCGGGAGAAGAAACCTGCCAACCAACAATATTCAAACCTGTGGGACCAGAGACTCCAAGGGGGGGGAAACGATATGCCTGATACTCCTGGTGATATGCCTGCTGTGGCAGATATCTATGGCGAAAGCCCAATACAATGGGACCCAGAAGTACACCCCAGAGAATGGGAACAATTCTTCCCTGGAATTAATGACTACCCAGATGGGGAGCCAGGTGGGTCAGAGGAGGGAGATCCACAAGCTAAAGAAGGAAATACCCCTACAGGAGCCACTGAAGAAGGAAATATCCCAACAGAAGCTACTGAAGGAGAGACGAGCCCAACAGGAGCTGCCGAAGGAGAAACTACTCAAACAGCAGGAGGAGAAACTTCCCAATGGAGAAAAGAGGGAGACGTTCCACGGGCCAAAGGGCAAGGGACTTTTCCCACAATTGACTTCTCGACACTCACCCGGTCCCCTTGATGAACAATTGAATAGGAAAAAAAGAGAGGAACCTGCCGAACAACCGGGTAGGACAAACAAGGTTAGCATTCCAGTCCCACCTCAGATCATAACGGAAACAGGAGAACAAAGATCGGTCACGATATACAGGGTAAAACCCCTACCTGATGTCGCGTACTGTGGATGGACTCATCATCAGACGAAGGGAGAAGTGATTTGGGATCCGAAAGGATGTGACAACAATAACCAAAGAAGAAAATGAATGGGTGCTCAGCATAAAAAACATTGAACCCGTTGAAGGAGAATAATTTATAGTTGAACTGGCACGTACAGGACTGACTGAAGGGAGCAGTTCAACCACCATGAAAATCGAATTCACACCGGCACCCAATCTAGAGGTGCTTACAACGACTAGAACCACGACGACTGTGGCAGCTGCTGTACACACCACAGTGGTCACCACCAGAGTACCAACTACTACTCTGGGTGAAAAATCCACTATACCTACAACAAAACCAAAAGCATCAGAAACAGCAGGGTTCTTTACTGACATTTGGAACTTGTTGACAAAACCCAACAGTCCACCTCAAGAGGACGACGCGGATGAAACAGCAAATATGTTAGAACCAGAACCGCTCAAGGACAAAACATTGGAAGAAGCGGTAAAGAATGATTGGTATAAATGGGCTAGGTATACGGCGGACAGACATAGAATGGACGATTGTATCTTGTGCAGCAAATCACCCTTGTCTGAAGTGTTAATAGTACCTGAACCTGCATCATTTGACAGTTGTGCTAATTGGAAAAATGCTAATTGTAAACCGGGAAAGTACCATATTCCTTTGTGACATTGAATGCAGAATGGCCTTGGGTAGTACTAGGGGTAAAACTATGTTAAATGAGACTGTACTGGCTAATAAGGAATGTGCTGCATACAACATTAAAACTGATTTAACTAGACCTCAGACAGAAAAAAGTACTGTGGTTAAGGGAAAATATGAATGTTTCTATAACTATGGTATTGGTGGGATTAACGTAGGAAACACAACTGTTAAATGTGACACTATCTGGGTGTTAGAGATTGCGGGGATTCGCAAATTTGATGAGAAAGGATTAACTACCAATAGGAGGGGTTCGTGTGGCCACATCACTCAGGTTGCACCGTCTCTTACTATGTTAAAAACCCAAGATAGAGGTATTGCTGATAGCTTTTGGATGTGTGGGAAAAACAAACTTCTGAATGTTCTTCCTGAAGAATGGACTGGATTATGTGCTTTAGTCAGAGCAGTCCAACAGGTTACCATCATCAAAACACCACAGGAGGAGCATGTTAACACTAGAACTAGGAGGGAGTATGAATCAGATCCTAGATTGTACCTTGATTCAATTGGACAATCCAGAGGTGTGCCCAACGAGTTTAAGGCCAGAGATGAGATTAAATCTGGATTTGAATCTATATTTTTGTGGGTAACACCCAATAAGAACTTAGAGTGGATTAATTATATATACTATAACCAACAAAGATGTATTAATTATACTGACTCTGCCTTGACAGCCTTAGGAGAACAGGTAAAGGCCACAAGCCAGATGACATGGCAGAATAGGGAAGCTCTCAACTGGCTTTTGGCAGAGAAGGGGGGAGTTTGTGTAATGTATGGAGATGCTTGTTGTACTTTTATTCCCAACAACACTGCACCTAATGGAACATTTTCCCTAGCTATGAATAAACTTAAAGGGTTAAGAGCAGAAGTAAAGGTGAATGCGGGGTTTGATTCTCATGTCTGGGATTGGTTGGACCTGGCTTTGGGAAAATGGGGTGCTATGTTTACTAGGCTGGCCATTATGATGGGTGGAGGTCTAGTAGCATTGGGCATTGTATTTTGCTGTGTGGTGCCTTTGGTTAAATCACTTGTGGTCAAAACCACTGTTAAAAACAGATGGCAGTACATGGAGCAGACCCTAGACATAAGAGGGGGGTCAAGAAAGAAGTTTAAGGAACATATACTGGATGCACCTCTCATAATCAATCCTGTCCCTGGTAACCCTGGACATTATACGGACAAGTATGGAAAACCTTGCAATGCTGTTGGAGGACCCCTTGATTGACCTTTTGGTAATCCTAACTGTCGTCATGGGGTAATTCTTGGGGGAGGTTATGAGTGCCATGATTGGCGTCCTGGTGGGTTTCCTGTGTATGCCAAAGACCCTGATTCGGATGAGATAGTGCTTGTCCATGTACACAAAAAATGTCTGCAACCCAGGCGTTGCAAGTGGTGCTCCCAAGAGGACAATGATGGACATTACCATCATCCTGAACCCTTATTATGTGCAATGTGTCAAAGAGAGGATTGCCCTATATGTGGAAATAAGGAATGTGCCCCTATGATGTAAATTCTGGTATGACTTTGAACAAACCTTAAGTGTATGTCGTATTTTATGTTTGTTTTATGGTTTTCATACATATATAAATGTATGCATTTTCTTTTAAATTTAAGCCAGTTTTGCCTTCCTAAAATGAGGATCATTTATTACATGCTAGGTAACAGAAGGTATTCCGGTTACAAGTGTCTACGGACCATGCCCTTAATCTTCTAGCAGTAATGAGTGATGTATGCTTAATTTCTGTTAGAAAGGGGTCCGCGAGGAAGAATCGTGTTAGAGTCTCAATTTGGAATGTTGTCTGTAACTTTTATTTTTGCTCACTCAGGCCTTGTTCAGATTCATAGTAAGAATATTAACTTTAATTAGGTCTATTATGTTTATTATTCTTTTAAATTCTTGTTATATTCTATACTCTACATAACTGAGATAACCTCAGGAAAGGCTATGTACTACATGCTCATGCTTCTTCATAGTATACTAATTTGTTATGTGTATCCTCATTTACTATTTTAAGCCTGACTGGATCTTTTACTCCTACCCATGTTATTGGATTGGAGATGTTTGGTCCAGTATATGATTATGTTTTATCTGTTCACATTTCGTTCAACACACTTACTATTCTATGTATCTATTATTTTGCTTCCATCCTTATTGTCTCTAGTTTAATCAGGTTTGATGTGGGACTAATTAGTCCCAGAGGAGGGATTTATGTGGGAGACTGCTGAGGGAAAGAAATATAAATACATTAGCTAGCGAAAGAGGAGACTGGCAGCTGGCCCTGAGTGGAGATAACAGGTGGCCATACATCCCCAAGTAGGAACCACGCAACGGCCAGGCAAGCTGAATGTATGGCCATGACTAAATATATGCCAAGCGTAAGCATGCAAAGCATGCCTTATTTTCATATCCATATGAGGAGAATCTAGCCACCAAAATGTTAGAGCTAAAAGCAGATGAGGGCGTTATCCAGCCACTACTATGTTAGAGCTAAAAGCAGATGAGGGCGTTATCCATTGGGTTGAAAGAAAATGGTGGCAGAACGCATGGTTTTACTTCATTTACATAAAGGGTGGACCTATGTATTGTATGTGCATAAAAGCAGAGCCGGGGCCTAAGGAAGGGAGTCGTTGTTCCGCGGACCGGCTCGGCTTTACTACTCTGTATTAAAGTCTATATTAAATTTACAAGTTCTTGTAAGAAGTGTTATTCTTAAGACAATTTTCCACCACACTAGCAGGCTGGTTAAGTTAGCATTAGCCTAGCTAACTTCTCCGACCATGCGTTCACTGAGCTACTCTCCTGCTAAAGAAGAGGACATCACAGTAAAACAAGAAGTAGAGGGTGAGGCCGTTACTGTGAAAGAAGAAAAAGACGCGTTCAGAGTGAAAGAGGAGGAGGATGTTACAGTAAAAGAAGAGGAGGATGCAGTTTATGGAGTGAAAGAGGAAGAGGGGGAGATGACTGTTACATCGATAGAGGAGGAAACTGGACATCTGGGCCCGGTTTCCCAAACGCATCTTAAGGCGTCCAATGGTTCTAACGGTGAACTTAGCCATAAGATGTTTTTGAGAAACCGTTCCCCGATTAACACTAGTAAGTACTGTCTTAACAGAGGCACAAACTCTGCAGTTGTTGAACTGATGTTTGGTGTTAAAGGGGAAATATAAAATTTCTACATCCATATTTGGACTTTTAAAATATTTATATATAGCCATTGATTCTTGAAGAATATAACACATGCCTCATGAGCTTAGTTTACCCCATCAGATCCCCAAATAAGCTTTTTTTTACTCCAACATCTAGAAACAATGTAAATCAACACTGTACAGCCTCAACATGGTTAAAACTGTAATGTTGATATCATGGATGGTCAGTCATTGCATCCATAGGTCTGTCTATGCATTTGAAAGTAGTTACATTTCTCCAAACCCATCATCTTATTACCAAAACAGTGTTTGAACCGCAGATTGGTTGAGTGATTGCTGTGTGAGTTTTTTTAAACAGCAACAAAATGGCTGCCTAGAGACTTGGTTTGGTAAACAGCTGAGGGATGGGGGAAGGAGAAATGTAATCACTCTCAAATTGAAAGAGAAAGCTATTGTAGCAACCTTCAGGCTATCCCCTGAATTCACTACACTATGAATACAAAGACTGGCTGTTCATGATGTCATAATGATAGTTTAACCAGGTTTCTAGGCTAAATAGTATATTCTAGAATTCATCCATGATGTCATAATGATAGTTTAACCAGGTTTCTAGGCTTTATAGTATATTCTAGAATTCATCCATGATGTCATAATGATAGTTTAACCAGGTTTCTAGACTATATAGTATATTCTAGAATTACCAGTGTAGATTTCCTGTGGGGGTCAAATTATTACAGCTGTTGATAAGTCATTGTATAATATTCAGACAATTTTTTCATGCCATTACATAAAAGGCGAAACATTCCTAGATTCAATAACATTCATGAATTGGTTTGAAACCTTTGTTTTAAACCCTTCTCAAAGTTGGTGCCTTGACGGATTTGTGAAAGACGGTTTGTCAAAAAACACTTATTTAAATGTTACCTTTATTTAACCTGTCTGGGCAACGTGGGACATTTGCGTCCCACCCTAGTCAACAGCCAGTGGAATCATGTCGCGCAAAATACAAATACCTCATAAATGCTATCACTTAAATTTCTCAAATATATGACTATTTTACACCATTTTATAGATACACCTCTCCTGAATCGAACCACGTTGTCCGATTTCAAAAAGGCTTTACAGCAAAAGCAAAACAGATTATGTTAGGAGAGTACCCTGCCAAAAATAATCACACTGCCATTTTCAAAGCAACTAGCATGCATCACAAATACCCCAAAACACAGCTAAATGCAGCGCTAACCTTTGACAATCTTCATCAGATGACACTCCTAGGACATCATGTTACACAATATATGCATTTTTTGTTCGATAAAGTTCATATTTATATATAAAAACAGCATTTTACATCGGCGCGTGACGTTCAGAAAATATTTTCCCTCAAATGCTTCCGGTGAATCAAATATAATATTGTCATTCAAAGAATTATAGATTAACATCTCGTGAATGCAACCGCATTGCCAGATTTAAAAATAACTTTACTGGGAAATCACACTTTGCAATAAACGAGGTGCTATGCTCAGAAAAATAGGCTAGGCGATACAGGTTAGCGCCATCTTGGACTCATCTAAAATCAAATATACTATTGTAAATATTCACTTACCTTTGATTATCTTCATCAGAAGGCACTTCCAGGAATCCCAGGTCCACAACAAATGTAGTTTTGTTCGAAAAAGTTGTTAATTTATGTCCCAATAGCTCCTTCTTGTTAGCGCGTTCCGAAGGCTACTCATAATTTACGAAGCGCGCGGGACTTGTCCTCACGAATGTGCAAAAAAAAATGTATTTACGTTCGTTCAAACATGTCAAACGTTGTATAACATAAATCTTTAGGGCCTTTTTCAATCAGAACTTCAAAAATATTCAAGGCGGACGATTGCATTGTCTTACTAAACGTTTCGGAGCGAGAGAGTACCCACGGGCACGCGCATCATAGTAGTAATGGCCCTCCCTCTATGACAAACTTTCCAGGCCTCTCGTTCGGTCAGTTTTTACCGGAGAAGACTCAAACCACTTTGTAAAGACTGTTGACATCTAGTGGAAGCCTTAGGAAGTGCTAAATGAATCCTAACTCACGGTGTGTTTCATAGGCAAAGGGTTGAAAGTGATTCCACAAATCAGATTTCCACTTCCTGTTAGGGTTTGTCTCAGGGTTTTGACTGCCATATGAGTTCTGTTATACTCACAGACACCATTCAAAAAGTTTTAGAAACTTCAGTGTTTTCTATCCAAATCTACTAATTATCTGCATATTCTTGTTTGTGGGTAAGAGTAGTAACCAGTTTAAATCGGGTACGTTTTTTATCCGGCCGTGAAAATACTGCCCCCTATCCCCAACAAGTTAACTGGGCAAGTCAGTTAAGAACAAATTCTTATTTCCAATGATGGCCTACCCCGGACAACGCTGGGCCAATTGTGCACCACCCTATGGGACTCCCAATCACGGCCGGTTGTGATACAGCCTGTAGTGACGCCTCAAGCACTGAGATGCAGTGTCTTAGACCGCTGTGCCACTCGGGAGCCCCAAAATCATGTTCTAGTGCTGTCCCCAACTAAAATACATCTTGGTCAACCAAGAGTCATCTGTTCTTTCTACAAATCGCCCCATGTGTTTTTATAAAATCAACTATATGTACGTAACTTGTCTGATGCTGTAAGCATGCTGTTTGATTAAATAATTACAGATACACAAGTTACTCGAGGGAGCCAGTCACCAATTTAACCAAGAAAAACTCTTCCCTCCTCCTCCCCCCGCTGCTGCTGGACTTCGTAAATTCTGCCGTTTTGCTCCTGAAGTTTTTTTCAGTAATTGACTACACCAGAGGTCGTAAAACTTTTCCATTTAGAGTGACAATGTATCTTACCATTTCTACCGATCTGCGTGCCAGTTATGATTTTCATATGCATATTTTACTGGAACAGTTTAATTTAATTCATAATAGTATCTCAAAATCATTGTCTGTGATTAATCTACATTCTATCTAAATCTAAATGAAAATTATACAAATCTAAAAGTAACTTTTATTGCCATTGCCAACTATGTAAAAATAAACTTGAAACATTGTATCAACTATCAATTGGGTCCCCCGAAACTTGTGATAGCAAGCTTGCAACATTGTATAAAATATTCTCGGCCCTCAGTTTCCCGGCGCCAGTGAGTTCAGGACAGACACAGCTGTCGGCTATTTGTGCAAAGGAAAAGAAGTAATCAGGTATTTTATGACATTTCCACTGGATCAGAGCATAACATTTTTCCCTTTCATGCCGAGTGGAAATATTTTACGAAAATACTTAGAGGAACTATTGTCGTACGCAATTGATTTTGATTAGACTTTGTTTACTTGCTGTTTGAGGTGAAGGAAAAATTACTTTGAGAAGCTCCACAACTCATTAGTGGTGGTGCATTAAGACAATCAGAAATACTATCAGACATCCCCAAATGGGCACATTTATAGGCCTACATTTGCGTGCAGGCCAGGTAGACTAGTCCTACTTCTATATGCGTAATTAGGTGTGCGTCCTTACTCAACATTGACAGGAGTGTTTCAAACAAAAGACAATTAATAAATTGCGAGGTCGGATCTGGGTGGTCTGCCAGGGGCCGTTTCATTTAGTGTCCGTTTGGGTCGGCATGGGAATTGATTGTCTATAGTATGTTGTACCGAAGTTGACCGAATGAAAGGGAACAGTAGTTATAGTCATAACGTTACGCTTGTCATATGATGAACTTCAACTTAAATACTGGATCTTGCTGTCGGACAGTTTTTTTTAAATTCTGAAATGCACTCGAATTACGTATCATTTAGTGGCTCCTTATGTTATGCTGGGAAAACAGTTTTCGTGGGCACAGAAATACTGAATAATTTCAGAGTTTGCTAAATCCAATGGTTTTTAACTGAGATTCATCTTGTAATCCAATGGCGTGTTGTAAATGTTATGTTTTTTTCGTCTTTTTTAAAATATATTGCAATATATTTCAATCTTTTTTTTCCATTTTTAAATTAAATACACCTTCCGGCAACCCGCCTCACCCATTATAATACGGATCTGCTATTTTTTAGGCCTTATAGCTAGAACCTCCATCAGCAGCTAACCAGCTAATTAGCTGGCAGCTATTTAGTCATTGTTAACCACTGCTAGATGTCTTTACCTTTTTAGCTCAGATACCAGCCGCTTTTAGCCTGGATAATACCTGCCAGTCTGCACAGCGCGATATCAACCTTGAGCATATCGAACTGTTTTTCTCCACTACATCACCGTATTCCTGCCGTAAGCTCTGGACCATTACACCGGATAATCGCAGCTAGCTAGCTGCTACCGAGTGACCTAGCCTCAAGCTAGCCTTGAGCCAGGCCCATCTCCCGGCCTGCTCAGTGGACCCTAGGATCACTCAGCTACACAGCTGACGCCTCCCGGACTCTTCACTAAGACGACTAGAAGCCACTACATCACCGGATTCCTGCTGTAAGCTCTGGACCTTTGCACCGGAGTGGCTATAGTGGCTAACGCCCTTGTCCCGAAGCTAGCACCAGTTAGCCTCGAGCCGGGTGTATCTCCCGGCTAGCAAACAAAATTACTCCAGCTACAATACCTCTTTTGCCAATTGGCCTGGACCCTTTGTCGACACAGAGCCCCGCCGATCCATCACGACTGGTCTGTCGACGCAATTCCGTCTGATGTGCCTTCAACTGGCCTTTGCCAGATGTCGGTGATGCCCTTGTCCCGAAGCTAGCACCAGTTAGCCTCGAGCCAGGCGCATCTCCCGGCTAGCGTAGTAATGACTACCTAACGGCTTCCCTGGTTCATATATTCCTGTTCACTGGACCCTATGATCACTTGGCTACATAGCTGATGCCTGCTGGACTGTTCATTAATCACGGTACTCTGTTTTGTTTATCTGTTGGCCCCAGCCTCGAACTCAGGCCCTGTGTGTAGTTAACTGACCCTCTGCCCATTCATCACCACTTTACCTGTTGTTGTTGTCTTACCCGTTGTTGTCTTAGCTAGCTCTCCCAATCAACACCTGTGATTGCTTTTTGCCTCGCTTTATGTCTCTCTAATGTCAATATGCCTTGTATACTGTTGTTTAGGGTAGTTATCATTGTTTTATTTTACTGCGGAGCCCCTAGTCTCACTGAACATGCCTCAGAGAACTCTTTTGTCCCACCTCCCACACATGCGGTGACCTCACCTAGCATAACTGGTGCCTCCAGAGATGCAACCTCTCTTATCGTCACTCAACGCCTAGGTTTACCTCCACTGTACCCGCACCCTACCATACCCCTGTCTGTACATTAGGCCTTGAATCTATACTACCCAGCATTCTGCTCCTTTTATTTTCTGTTCACAACGCACTAGATGAGCAGTTCTGATAGCCTTTAGCCGTACCCTCATCCTACTCCTCTGTTCCTCGGGTGATGTAGAGGTTAACCCAGGCCCTGTGTGTCCCCAGGCGCTCTCATTTGTTGACTTCTGTAACCGTAAAAGCCTTGGTTTCATGCATGTTAACATCAGAAGCCTCCTCCCTAAGTTTGTTTGACTCACTGCTTTAGCACACTCCGCCAACCTTGATGTCCTTGCCGTGTCTGAATCCTGCCTTTGGAAGGCCACCAAAATTCTGAAATTTCCATCCCCAACTACAACATTTTCCGTCAAGATAGAACTGCCAAAGGGGGAGGAGTTGCAATCTACTGCAGAGATGGCTTGCAAAGTTCTGTCATACTTTCCAGGTCTATGCCCAAACAGTTCGAGCTTCTAATTTTAAAAATGAATCTCTCCAGAAACAAGTCTCTCACTGTTGCCAGCTGTTATAGACCCACCTCAGCTCCCAGCTGTGCCCTGGACACCATATGTGAATCGATTGCCCCCCATCTATCTTCAGAGTTTGTTCTGTTAGGTGACCTAAACTGGGATATGCTTAACACCCCGGCCGTCCTACAATCCAAGCTAGATGGGCACCCTCATAGATATTATCCTGACCAACTTGCCCTCCAAATACACCTCTGCTGTTTTCAATCAGGATCTCAGCGATCACTGCCTCATTGCCTGCATCTGTTATGTGTTCGTGGTCAAACGACCACCCCTCATCACTGTTAAACACTCCTGCGAGCAGGCCTTTCTAATCGACCTTGCCCGGGTATCCTGGAAGGACATTGACCTCATCCCATCAGTATAGGATGCCTGGTTGTTCTTTAAAAGAAATTTCCTAAATAAGGATTTTCTTAAATTAGCATGCCCCTTTAAAAAATGTATAACTAAGAACAGATATAGCCCTTGGTTCACTCCAGACCTGACTGCCCTCGACCATTACAAAAACATCCTGTGGCGTACTGCACTAGCATCGAATAGTCTCCGCGATATGCAACTTTTCAGAGAAGTCCGGAACCAATACACACAGTCAGTTAGGAAAGCAAAGGCTTTTTCAAACAGAAATGTGCATCCCGTAGCTCTAACTCCAAAAAATTTTGGGACACTGTAAAGTCCATGGAGACTAAGAGCACCTCCTCCCAGCTGCCAATCTGCACTGAGGCTAGGAAACACTGTCACCACCGATAAATCCACAATAATGGAGAATTTCAATAAGCTTTTCTCTACGGCTGGAGATGCTTTCCTCCTGGCTACCCCAACCCCGGTCAACAGCTCCGCACCCCCCGAAGCTACTTGCCCAAGCCTCCCCAGCTTCTCCTTCATCAAAATCCAGATAGGTGATGTTCTGAAAGAGCTGTAAAACCTGGACCCGTACAAATCAGCTGGGCTAGACAAGCTGGACCCTCTTTCTAAAATTATCTGCCGCCATTGTTGCAACCCCTATTACTAGACTGTTCAACCTTTCTTTCGTATAGTTCGAGATTCCTAAAAATCAGAAAGCTTCCGTGGTCAACCCCCTCTTCAAAGGGGGTGACACTCTAGACCCAAACTGTTACAGACCTATATCCATCCTGTCCTGCCTTTCTAAAGTCTTCGAAAGCCAAGTTAATAAACAGATCACTGATTATTTCGAATCCCACCGTACCTTCTCCGCTGTGCAATCCGGTTTCCGAACTGATCATTGTTGCACCTCATCCACGCTCAAGGTACTAAATGATATCATAACCGCAATCGTTAAAAGACAGTACTGTGCAGCCGTCTTCATTGACCTGGCCTGTTGTCCGAACCTCTGGCAGTCTCTATGGGGGTACCACAGGATTCAAATCTCGGGCCGACTCTTTTCTCTGCATATATCAGCGATGTCGCTCTTGCTGCGGGTGATTCCTTGATTCACCTCTCCGCAGACGACACCATTCTGTATACATCTGGCCCTTCTTTGGAGACTGTGTTAACCTCTTGCTTCGAGATAGGATCCCGTTAACGGGATTGTTTGACAAAATAGCATGGCATGAAATTTTAAAACAACAAAATTCTAATAATTTCAATTTTTTAAAACATACAACTATTTTACACCATTTTAAAGATACACTTCTCGTTAATGCAACCACATTGTTCGATTTCAAAAAGGCTTTACAGCGAAAGCAATACATTACATTATGATAGGACACCACCAAAACAAGAAAAGCCACACAGCCATTTTCCTAGCAAGGAGATGCGTCACAAAAACCCGAAATACAGCTAAAATTAAGCACTAACCTTTGACGATCTTCATCAGATGACACTCATAGGACATCATGTTACAAAATACATGTATGTTTTGTTCGATCAAGTTCAGATTTATATCCAAAAACAGCATTTTACATTGGCCCGTGATGTTCAGAAAATGTTCACACACAATGTGCACACATATTACAGAAATACTCGTCATAAACGTTGACAAATTACATAACAATTATTTAAAGAATTATAGATATACTACTTTTAATGCAACCGCTGTGTCAGATTTCAAAACAACTTTACGGGGAAAGCACATTGTTCAATATTCTGAGTACAGAGCTCAGCCATCAAAGCAAGCTATACAGTTACCCGCCAAGTCATGGCATCTGCAAAACTCCAAAATAGTGTTATAAATCTTTCCTTAGAAAATAAAGGAAAGCCGCACACTCTAAGAGCTCAGATGCAAAAATGTAATAACCAACGTTTCGACAGCGAAGCTGTCTTCATCAGGGTATCATCAAACACTGCGAGATGAGTCATTTATATAGTGTCAAGAGACACACAGGTGTTTGTAATCATGGCCAAGTATGGCCTAATATCATTGGTTAACTCAAATATTTAAAAAATGGCATACAAAGAACATACAAAAAGACAAACAAATGGATAGCATACGATCATAGCATTTGTAGTCTAAAATGTATCTAACAAACAATTACAATGGCAAAATCACAATTATCACAAGAATGGCTTCAGATCAAAGTCTATGTTGAGACCGAAGGGAGCAAGGGTCTTTAAATTAAATCTTTCCTTACCTTTGCTGATCTTTGGCAGAATGCACTCAAAGGATTCCCACTTCCACAAGAAATGTTCATTTGTTCGATAAAGTCCATAATTTATGTCCAAATACCTCCGTTTTGTTGGCGCGTCCAGAACACTATTCCAAAGGCACGAGACGGGGGCGCAAATAAATAGATGAAAAGCTCAAAAGTTCCATTACAGTTTGTAGAAACATGTCAAACGATGTTTACAATCAATCTTTGGGGTATTTTTAATGTAAAAATGCGATAATTTTCCAACCGGACAATAGCGTATTCATTCCAGAAGGAAAAGAAGGAAAGGCGCGCCTCACCAAGTCCCATGTCCTCAGACAGGCCACTCATTGACTGAGCTCCTGTTTTCTGTCTAGTAACAGGAGAAGGATGAAACCCCCCTGCAGGCCCCCCTGTGGCTCAGTTGGTAGAGCATGGTGTTTGCAATGCCAGCATGGTGTGTGCAACACCAGGGTTGTGGGTTCGATTCCCACGGGGGGCCAGTACAAAAAAAATGTATGTATTCACTACTGTAAGTCGCTCTGGATAAGAGCGTCTGCTAAATGACTAAAATGTAAATGTAAATGTAAACCAGTTTCTAAAGACTGTTGACAGCCAATGGAAGCCTTAGGAAGTGCAACATGACCCCTTAGACACTGTAGTTTTGATAGGAATTCAAAAGAAAAACTACAATTCTCAGATTTCCCACCTCCTGTTTGAATTTCTCTCAGGATTTAGTAGATACAGTATGTAGATACAGTACGAGTTCTGTTATACTCACAGACATCATTCAAACAGTTTTAGAAACTTCAGAGTGTTTTCTATCCAAATCTACTAATAGTATGCATATCCTACCTTCTGAGTCTGAGTAGGAGGCAGTTTAATTTGGGTACGTTTTTCATCCGAACGTGAAAATACTGCCCCCTATCCCTAAGAGGTTTTAACAAACCTCCAAACGAGCTTCAATGCAATACAGCACTCTTTCGGTGGCCTCCAACTGCTATTAAATGCTAGTAAAACAAAATGCATGCTCTTCAACCGATCGCTGCCCGTACCAACCCGCCCGACTAGCATCACTACTCTGGACGGTTCTGACCTAGAATATGTGGACAACTACAAATACCTAGGTGTCTGGTTAGACTGTAAACTCTCCTTCCAGACTCATATTAAGCATCTCCAATCCAAAATTAAATCTAGAATCGGCTTCCTATTTCACAACAAACCCTCCTTCACTCACACTGCCAAACATACCCTCGTAAAACTGACTATCCTACCCATCCTTGACTTCGGTGATGTCAGTTTCAAAATAGCCTCCAACACTCCAATCAGCAAACTGGATGCAGTCTATCACAGTGCCAACCGTTTTGTCACCAAAGCCCCATATAGCACCCACCACTGCGACCTGTATGCTCTCGTCGGCTGGCCCTCGCTACATATTCGTCGCCAAACCCACTGGCTCCAGGTCATCTACAAGTCTTTGCTAAGGTCGCCTTAACTCAGCTCACTGGTCACCATAGCAACACCCATCCATAGCACGCACTCCAGGAGGTATATCTCACTGGTCATCCCCAAAGCCAACACCTATTTTGGCTGACTTTCCTTCCAGTTCTCTGCTGCCAATCACTGGAACGAATTGCAAAAATTGCTGACTTTGGAGACTTATATCTCCCTCACTAACTTTAAGCATCAGCTATCTGAGCAGCTTACCGATCGCTGCAGCTGTACACAGCCCATCTGTAAATAGCCCATCCAACTGCCTACCTCATCCCCATGTTTTTATATACTTCTTTTGCTCTTTTCCACCCCAGTATCTCTACTTGCACATCATCATCTGCACATCCATCACTCCAGTGTTAATTTGCTACATTGTAATTACTCTGCTACTATGGCCTATTTATTGCCTTACCTCCTTACTCCATTTGCACACACTGTATATAGATTTTTCTGTTGTGTTATTGACTGTACATTTGTTTATCCCACGTGTAACTCTGTGTTTGTGTCGAACTGCTTTGCTTTATCTTGGCCAGGTCACAGTTGTAAATGAGAACTTGTTCTCAACTGGCCTACCTGGTTAAGTAAATAACTAAAATCTTAACTTTATTGACAACACCCAAATGGATACTGTCATTAACGCGGTTCTTCAATAATTACACATAATTCTTAATGCTTTAGCAAACATATTAAACAGGATATTCAAATATCCTTACAATTATAATCCAAGGTAGTGTGAAATGTACTCATAAGCAACCTGGAAATGGATGTTACTCCCCTGAATTTTCCCCATTCACATTCAGAATACATTGTGAAAAACTAAAATCTTTGCTCACCATTTTTGCTCCAGGCAGATATAGTACATCCATAACTATCGCTTTCCTCATTAGCAGGGAGGAGTTTCTGCAATCAAATTGCCCTCGTGCTGCAATTTTAGCAAATACAGAAAGGGGCCTATATTGGAGACCAAAAGTTGTCTGGCACACTGCTTAGAGTTTCAACAACATTAATATCTTATTTCTAGCCTACAATCATCGATGTTACTACTAATGTGAAAACAAGACAAAATATGACTATTCTTGCTCATTTTAAGGCAAATGTCAAATTTTTACATTCATTACAGATGTCAGTTGTTGTACAACATCATGGCTACGCTGTTGGCATCACCTTTTACAGTGGATTACCGCTGTTGTGGGCCTTTAACCATCTGTATGACTTTGTTGTTCACACAGGAGTGAGACGGACCTACCGTGGATCCTCTGGGGAGCCTCAACAACCTCATGATGCTGACAAGGCAGAGAAGAGTCTCTCCACATTAGAACACCTCAAGAAACACCCACAGAGATCCACAGGGAAGAGAACTCACTGCTGCTCTGACTGTGGGAAGAGGTTTGTTTCTCCAGGACATTTAAAATCACACGAGAGAATACACACGGGGGAGAAACCTTATAGCTGTGCTCAATGTGGGAAGAGATGCACCCAGTCAACAGACCTTAAAAAACATGAGAGAATACATACAGGAGAGAAACCTTATAGGTGTGATCATTGTGGGAAGAGTTTTGTTCATTCTGGGAAGCTGACTGTACACAGGAGAATACACACAGAGAAGCCTTATACCTGTGATCAGTGTGGGAAGACATTTGTTCAATCTCACCAGCTGACATTACACCAGAGAACACACACAGGAGAGAAACCCTATTGCTGTGATCAATGTGGGAAGAGTTTTACAAGATCTTGCGAACTGACATTACACCAGAGAATACACACAGGAGAGAAATCGTATAGCTGTGATCAATGTGGGAAGAGTTTTGCTGCATCTAGCAATCTGACTGTACACCAGAGAACACACACAGGAGAGAAACCTTATAGCTGTGGTCAATGTGGGAAGACATTTGTTCAATCTCACCAGCTGACATTACACCAGAGAACACACACAGGAGAGAAACCTTTTAGCTGTGATCAATGTGGGAAACGTTTTGCTTCATCTAGCAATCTGACTCTACACCAGAGAATACACACAGGGGAGAAACCCTTTAGCTGTGATCAATGTGGAAAGCGTTTTGCTGCATCTAGCAATCTGACTCTACACCAGAGAATACACACAGGAGAGAAACCCTATTGCTGTGATCAATGTGGGAAGAGTTTTACAAGATCTAGCAAACTGACATTACACCAGAGAATACACACAGGAGAGAAACCTTTTAGCTGTGATCAATGTGGGAAGAGTTTTGCTGCATCTAGCAATCTGACTCTTCACCAGATAATACACACAGGAGAGAAATCTTATAGCTGTGATCAATGTGGGAAGAGTTTTGGTCGATTTGGGCAGCTGACTGTACACCAGCGAACACACACAGGAGAGAAACCTTATAGCTGTGATCAATGTGGGAAGACATTTGTTCAATCTCGCCAGCTGACATTACACCAGAGAACACACACAGGAGAGAAACCTTTTATCTGTGATCAATGTGGGAAGAGTTTTGCTGCATCTAGCAATCTGACTCTACACCAGAGAATACACACAGGAGAGAAACCCTATAGCTGTGATCAATGTGGGAAGAGTTTTGGTCAATTTGGGCAGCTGACTGTACACCAGAGAATACACACAGGAGAGAAGCCTTATAGCTGTGATCAATGTGGGAAGAGTTTTTCTGCATCTAGCAATCTGACTCAACACCAGAGAATACACACAGGAGAGAAACCCTATTGCTGTGATCAATGTGGGAAGAGTTTTATAAGATCTAGCAAACTGACATTACACCAGAGACTACACACAGGAGAGAAACCTTTTAGCTGTGATCAATGTGGGAAGAGTTTTGTTCATTCTGGGAGTCTGACTGTACACAGGAGAGAAACCCTATTGCTGTGATCAATGTGGGAAGAGTTTTATAAGATCTAGCAAACTGACATTACACCAGAGAATACACACAGGGGAGAAGCCTTATACATGTGATCAGTGTGGGAAGAGTTTTGCTGCATCTAGCAATCTGACTCTACACCAGAGAATACACACAGGAGAGAAACCTTATAGCTGTGATCAATGTGGGAAGAGTTTTGTTCATTCTGGGAATCTGACTGTACACCAGAGAATACACACAGGAGAGAATTCTTATAGCTGTGATCAATGTGGGAAGAGTTTTGTTCATTCTGGGAATCTGACTGTACACAAGAGAACACATAGAGGAGAGAAACCTCTTTGCTCTGCCCAGAGATAATCTGATAAAGGATCTCTGATCAAATATCAGAAAATACATGGAGTTGTTTCATGATATCAATAAATAAACTTCACAATGTAGAATGTTAACACATTGTAGTAGGACAATGTAGACACCTAAACGTTTGCCCCTTCATCAATTGATTTCAACATGATATGGATATTAGCCTTGGGGAAAATCCAGGCTCTGAAAGGGTTGTTACACTTACCACGTTGGTGACCCACTTGAATCAAAATGCAACACTTCAAAATGTATCTGGCTGTTTTCTACCAGTTGTCCTCTAACCAGGGATGTACACATTATTCCCAGATTCCGTGTGGTTTTTGAGCTGTTAGTTTTAACAGGACGTGCAACTTCATCTCCCTCCTGTCACACAAATGATTTTAGCATGATATCGATGAATAAGTGTTGTGTTCCTTTGTTTAGCGACCCCTACATTTAAATGCGTCACTCCAAAATGTAGCTGACTGTCTTCTGCAGGTTGTCCTCTAATCAGTGAGGTAAAATATATCTCCCATTTCCATGTGTTTTTTAGTTGTGTTAGTTTCAACAGCACCTACAACCTGATTTCCCCCCTGACTATATCAGTGATTTATTGCTACTTGTCAAAACAAGTGTTTTTGGTGCTTGTGCAGTTTATAAGAAGCTTGTTTAATAAAAATACAAGTAATATGATTATTGTGGCAGATGTTTGTGTATATAGCACATGTTATGTTTAGGTTTTCAATACATCACAAACTGTTTCTGCATTTTGGTTTTTGATTTGGACAGCCCACCAGACATTATTTCCTAAAGGACTTAATGATGAAATGCCTATGTATTTTATGTTGTGATTCTAAACTTGAATTGTTTTCCTATTTAAGATAATTGTGATGCTTTTCGTACGATGTACCCAATGATTAATGAAAACTTGTCCTCATTGTGGTTTTATTTAATGCGTCTTATTTATACACTGTAGTGTTTGTGAAATGCTTGTTATGTTTGGTAGCACTTATTTATTTGTCCTTTGCCTCCAACCCCTTTCCATGCATGGAAAATATCCCACCTAGCAAAATGTAATTGAAAAGATATTGAAAATAAGACTATGCCCAACATCCAATACACATTCAGTTTTAGTTGAAAGTGAAAGTTGAGAAGATGTCGTTTTTTCATTGACTTGAAAACAACTTAAATTCAACGTACTTGCAGCCTATACACATGGACGCAGTATAATAAATTGGTCTATAATCAATTGTATTAACAATCCTACATCACTCCAGCATTTATTGACAACATCCAAGTGCTAATTGTCTTTATTCCACTACTGAAGAAGCAGGACTCAAATCACCTCATATTTCAAACATTCAGCCTGACAAAAGATACATGTTTTATTATTTTATGCCTCACCATTAAGTTAATTATTGCCAATACATATTAACAAAGGGGTGTACATTTGGTTTGATATTTCATATTTACAATTAATGTAGCATTTAGTAATCAATGATTTATGCAACCAACTGACAATTTTTGGGTACAATTATATTGACGTAATATCAGGGATCATTTTATAATGTCATTTTAGAATATCTGTGTTCATTCTCAGATGTGCCAACCCAAATGTACTAGAGCATGACATTGGGGACTGGGCCCCGATCCAACAACATGCCTATCTAGTGAACCCTGAAAAGAGAGAGAAGCTCCGCAGTGAGGTGGAAAGTTACTATGGATATTGCAGGAGTTTCCTCTTGAAATCAGACATGTCCGTTTTAAGGGCAACTTGGTAGCTGATTGTCTCAAGGCTGGGCAGTCAAAAATGTTTTGTGTTTAGCCATTGCGTTGCCATGGATCCCAATTTATTTTGACTGCACGTTTTTCCGTATTGGAGATGAGTTTTGTTTGGGCTCGTTCCAAGGGGACGAGAGTTCTAGAAGCTAGTGAGTTTTAGGAAGACGAGAGTTCTAGAAGCTAGTGAGTTTTAGGAAGACGAGTGTTCTAGAAGCTAGTGGGTTTTAGGAAGACGAGAGTTCTAGAAGCTAGTGAGTTTTAGGAAGACAAGAGTTCTAGAAGCTAGTGGGTTTTAGGAAGACGAGAGTTCTAGAAGCTAGTGAGTTTTAGGAAGACGAGAGTTCTAGAAGCTAGTGAGTTTTAGGAAGACGAGAGTTCTAGAAGCTAGTGGGTTTTAGGAAGACGAGAGTTCTAGAAGCTAGTGAGTTTTAGGAAGACGAGAGTTCTAGAAGCTAGTGAGTTTTAGGAAGACGAGAGTTCTAGAAGCTAGTGAGTTTTAGGAAGACGAGAGTTCTAGAAGCTAGTGAGTTTTAGGAAGACGAGAGTTCTAGAAGCTAGTGAGTTTTAGGAAGACGAGAGTTCTAGAAGCTAGTGGGTTTTAGGAAGACGAGAGTTCTAGAAGCTAGTGAGTTTTAGGAAGACGAGAGTTCTAGAAGCTAGTGAGTTTTAGGAAGACGAGAGTTCTAGAAGCTAGTGAGTTTTAGGAAGACGAGTGTTCTAGAAGCTAGAATTGTAGGATTCTATAGAAAGAAAAAGGATTAAAAAAATTGTACGTGTAATAAATAATAAATATTTTGTTTTCTTGTTTTTATTTGTTGATTGTATATTATTATTTAGAAATACGTGTTTTTTCTTGTTTTTAATTGTTGACAGCCAGTAGACACCATGTTTATATTGTAGAAGGTGAAGCATTGTAGATGATTAAGTGAAATGGAAGTTGTAGAGATACTCTGAATGATCGGCTATGAAAAGCCAACTGACATTTACTCCTGAGGTGCTGACCTGTTGCACCCTCGACAACCACTGTGATTATTATAATTTGACCCTGCTGATCACCTATGAACATTTGAACATGTTGGCCATGTTGTGTTATAATCTCCACCCGGCACAGCCAGAAGAGGACTGGCCACCCCTCATAGCCTGGTTCCTCTCTAGGTTCCTCTCTAGTTTCTGGTCTTTCTAGGGAGTTTTTCCTAGCCACCGTGCTTCTACACCTGCATTGCTTGCTGTTTGGGGTTTTAGGCTGGGTTTCTGTACAGCACTTTGAGATATCAGCTGATGTAAGAAGGGCTTCATAAATACATTTGATTGATTGATTGATTGATTGATTGTACAACTGAATGCATTCAACTGAGATGTGTCTTGGGTACATATTGGTGTCGCCTGGTTAGTCAGTATGTGTTACACCTGTGCTGGCTTGTCCATCTCGTTAGTGGGAAGGTGTTTCACCTGAGCTGGTCCAGGTTCTATTTAAGAGTGTCTGGCCCAGTGCTCCAGTTGTCTTGATACATGTGGAGAGTCAACACCTTTAGTTGCTCCACCTTTTTGGTTTGCTTCCTGTCTTTAAGTTTGGTGTGGGTTTTCTTTTGTTTGTCTCTTCTTGGGCAGATTTATTGGGTCTCATGGTGGGTGTCTTTTAGGTCCCAGTTGTTGTTACTAGTCAACTTCCAGTGGACACCCCCATAGTGTCTTTCAGAGCCCCTCCTAAAAACAAGTTATATTTTGGGTTGGATATAGCATCATATTGTTAATATTTTAATCAATGGCATTTCCTTACAATGCTCATTAGTCTTTCAGTTGTTATTATTGTTTTTTATCCTCATATTTGTGTACTAAATATTTCTGATTATTTTCATAGTTTTTTCCTGTGAAGCCATTGTGTTGCATCCATGTCTGACATGTGCTGTATAAATAAAGCTTGTTTTGATTTGAACATATTGTAAAACAAATTAACCCAATGACTGACCAATCAACAAACTCTTGGTCCACCTTAGTATGAAAAACTGTATCAATCCCACTTTTCCAGCCTGCTGAAGGCGTGGTGGAGTGGTAAACACCACCCCCGGCTCTACCAGGGGCTTGAGGTGGTCTCCCACAGCTCTGCTTATGTCATGTTCTGTGGCCTTGCTGTTCCATTTATTGACAGCCCCTGCAACACAGAAACACATTTAGTCATATTATATACAACACTCAAAGTAATGGATATGGAGCATCTACAGCCTCAGTTACACCTGGCACCTAAATGTGACTTCTGTCATCTGATCACTCCAAGCTGCATTAGGTTCAGATCTACCAGGATGGGCCTTTGACATAGTCTGGACGCAGTCAGGCCACTGAATATGCATAAGCAATGTAAAGAGGTGGGGTGAATGAGGGGAAAAGTAAATTTGACACAAATTACCTTCGTAATAAATCAAATGTTGTTGGTCACATACATTGATGCTTGTCCTTCTAGTTCCCACAGTGCAGCAATATCTAACAATTAATATCTAACAATTTCACAACAAATACCTAATACACACATCTAAGGTAAGGAATGGAATTAGGAATATATAAATATATGGATAAACAATGTCAGAGCAGCATAGACTGAGATACAGTTTATACATATGAGATGAGAAATGATATGCAAACATTATTAAAGGGCCAATGATTTCATGATGCCTGTTTAACAGTCTGATGGTCTGGAGATAGAAGCTGTTTAACAGTCTGATGGTCTGGAGATAGAAGCTGTTTATCAGTCTGATGGTCTGGAGATAGAAGCTGTTTATCAGTCTGATGGTCTGGAGATAGAAGCTGTTTAACAGTCTGATGGCCTGGAGATAGAAGCTGTTTAACAGTCTGATGGCCTGGAGATAGAAGCTGTTTAACAGTCTGATGGCCTGGAGATAGAAGCTGTTTAACAGTCTGATGGCCTGGAGATAGAAGCTGTTTAACAGTCTGATGGCCTTGAGATAGAAGCTGTTTAACAGTCTGATGGTCTGGAGATAGAAGCTGTTTACCAGTCTGATGGCCTGGAGATAGAAGCTGTTTATCAGTCTGATGGCCTGGAGATAGAAGCTGTTTAACAGTCTGATGGCCTGGAGATAGAAGCTGTTTTTCAGTCTGATGGTCTGGAGATAGAAGCTGTCTGATGGTCTGGAGATAGAAGCTGTTTAACAGTCTGATGGCCTGGAGATAGAAGCTGTTTTTCAGTCTGATGGTCTGGAGATAGAAGCTGTCTGATGGTCTGGAGATAGAAGCTGTTTAACAGTCTGACGGCCTGGAGATAGAAGCTGTTTATCAGTCTGATGGTCTGGAGATAGAAGCTGTTTATCAGTCTGATGGTCTGGAGATAGAAGCTGTCTGATGGTCTGGAGAGAGAAGCTGTCTGATGGTCTGGAGATAGAAGCTGTTTAACAGTCTGACGGCCTGGAGATAGAAGCTGTTTATCAGTCTGATGGTCTGGAGATAGAAGCTGTTTATCAGTCTGATGGTCTGGAGATAGAGGCTGTTTAACAGTCTGACGGCCTGGAGATATAAGCTGTTTATCAGTCTGATGGTCTGGAGATAGAAGCTGTTTAACAGTCTGATGGTCTGGAGATAGAAGCTGTTTAACAGTCTGATGGCCTGGAGATAGAAGCTGTTTATCAGTCTGATGGTCTGGAGAGAGAAGCTGTTTAACAGTCTGATGGCCTGGAGATAGAAGCTGTTTAACAGTCTGATGGCCTGGAGATAGAAGCTGTTTAACAGTCTGATGGCCTGGAGATAGAAGCTGTTTAACAGTCTGACGGCCTGGAGATAGAAGCTGTTTAACAGTCTGATGGCCTGGAGATAGAAGCTGTTTAACAGTCTGATGGCCTGGAGATAGAAGCTGTTTATCAGTCTGATGGCCTGGAGATAGAAGCTGTCTGATGGTCTGGAGATAGAAGCTGTTTAACAGTCTGATGGCCTGGAGATAGAAGCTGTTTAACAGTCTGATGGCCTGGAGATAGAAGCTGTTTAACAGTCTGATGGCCTTGAGATAGAAGCTGAATAACAGTCTGATGGCCTGGAGATAGAAGCTGTTTACCAGTCTGATGGCCTGGAGATAGAAGCTGTTTAACAGTCTGACGGCCTGGAGATAGAAGCTGTTTATCAGTCTGATGGTCTGGAGATAGAAGCTGTTTACCAGTCTGATGGCCTGGAGATAGAAGCTGTTTATCAGTCTGATGGTCTGGAGATAGAAGCTGTTTATCAGTCTGATGGCCTGGAGATAGAAGCTGTTTATCAGTCTGATGGTCTGGAGATAGAAGCTGTTTAACAGTCTGATGGCCTGGAGATAGAAGCTGTTTAACAGTCTGATGGTCTGGAGATAGAAGCTGTTTAACAGTCTGATGGCCTGGAGATAGAAGCTGTTTAACAGTCTGATGGCCTGGAGATAGAAGCTGTTTAACAGTCTGATGGTCTGGAGATAGAAGCTGTTTAACAGTCTGATGGCCTGGAGATAGAAGCTGTTTAACAGTCTGATGGCCTGGAGATAGAAGCTGTTTAACAGTCTGATGGCCTGGAGATAGAAGCTGTTTAACAGTCTGATGGTCTGGAGATAGAAGCTGTTTAACAGTCTGATGGTCTGGAGATAGAAGCTGTTTAACAGTCTGATGGTCTGGAGATAGAAGCTGTTTACCAGTCTGATGGCCTGGAGATAGAAGCTGTTTAACAGTCTGATGGCCTGGAGATAGAAGCTGTTTAACAGTCTGATGGCCTGGAGATAGAAGCTGTTTAACAGTCTGATGGTCTGGAGATAGAAGCTGTTTAACAGTCTGATGGCCTGTAGATAGAAGCTGTTTAACACTCTGATGGCCTGGAGATAGAAGCTGTTTAACAGTCTGATGGTCTGGAGATAGAAGCTGTTTAACAGTCTGATGGCCTGTAGATAGAAGCTGTTTAACACTCTGATGGCCTGGAGATAGAAGCTGTTTAACAGTCTGATGGCCTTGAGATAGAAGCTGTTTTTCAGTCTTTCAGTCCCAGCTTTGATGCACCTGTACTGACCTCGCCTTCTGGATGATAGCAGGCTGAACAGGCAGTGGCTCGGGTAATAACAAAGAACAAATGTGTGTGTCTGAGGGGAAATGAACTTTCATACAGCCAAAAGGGGTGAGAAATTACACCAATATCAGTGAACAATTTGCACTAATGTAAATAAACATAGATGGAACATATTCCCTTTAGCTGACGTGATGAACCGCTAAGGGGACATAAATATTTACCATCTAAACCATGTGTGACCTCTCACCTCTCTGGCTGTAGAAGTGTTCTTCCTAACCAGTCCCTCAACAGCTCTCTGACTGAGCTCCACCCTCACTGGGTCTTCAGAGGAGAGGAAGGCTGAGGAGCGATGGAAGGATGAATGGATCAGTCAGTCAATAAAGTGTAGAACTGCTGTCTATGCTGTCTGACAAAATCACTATTTTAGTAGTTCATTAAAGTAAATGAGGCTTTATGACTGCTGAATACCAACTATCAATCACTTAGATCATGTATTTTCAGGTAGAGATACATCCTTGGGACGTCCCTAGCCCGTTGAAGTTGACATTTAAAATGGTTAAGGTAGGGGTTAAGGTTAGGGTTTAGGGTAGGGATGTCCCAAGGATGATGATGTTTCTATATGATAACAATAGAGTAATATATTTAATATGATGTATAATATTCCATGATGTTTCTATATGATAACAATAGAGTAATATATTTAATATGATGTATAATATTCCATGATGTTTCTATATGATAACAATAGAGTAATATATTTAATATGATGTATAATATTCCATGATGTTTCTATATGATAACAATAGAGTAATATATTTAATATGATGTATAATATTCCATGATGTTTCTATATGATAACAATAGCGTAATATATTTAATATGATGTATAATATTCCATGATGTTTCTATATGATAACAATAGAGTAATATATTTAATATGATGTATAATATTCCATCATGTTTCTATATGATAACAATAGAGTAATATATTTAATATGATGTATAATATTCCATGATGTTTCTATATGATAACAATAGAGTAATATATTTAATATGACAAATACTATTTTTTAATAGTTTCACTAATTCATTTTAATTAACTTAATCATTATGATTCAACATCAGTTCACCGTCTCACCTCATACTGTGTTGGAGCAGCAGCAGCTGACTGCCCAGTTCAACATCAGTTCACCGTCTCACCTCACACTGTATTGGAGCAGCAGCAGCTGACTGCCCAGTTCAAAATCAGTTCACCGTCTCACCTCATACTGTATTGGAGCAGCAGCAGCTGACTGCCCAGTTCAACATCAGTTCACCGTCTCACCTCATACTGTATTGGAGCAGCAGCAGCTGACTGCCCAGCTCACCGTCTCACCTCATACTGTATTGGAGCAGCAGCAGCTGACTGCCCAGTTCAACATCAGTTCACCGTCTCACCTCATACTGTATTGGAGCAGCAGCAGCTGACTGCCCAGTTCAACATCAGTTCACCGTCTCACCTCGTACTGTATTGGAGCAGCAGCAGCTGACTGCCCAGTTCAACATCAGTTCACCGTCTCACCTCGTACTGTATTGGAGCAGCAGCAGCTGACTGCCCAGTTCAACATCAGTTCACCGTCTCACCTCATACTGTATTGGAGCAGCAGCAGCTGACTGCCCAGTTCAACATCAGTTCACCTTCTCACCTCATACTGTATTGGAGCAGCAGCAGCTGACTTGATCGTTGATACTAATCATCATGTTTGAATCTGAGAGTAAATAGAGCCGACTACACTCTAAAAATGAAGGGTTCAACTGGAGTTGTTCTCAGATCCCCTAAGAACCGTAGGGTTCTTGGTCAATGAAAAACAGCCCCAAAAGGTTCTTCAAAGAACTTGTTAGAAGGTGGGTTCATCGAGGAACCTCCGTTGTTGCTGGACTTCTTCCGGGAACTTCGCAATTACAACTGAAAACGATGGTGACAAGTTTGGATGCGACAACAGTTAAAAAGGTTAAGTTGTGTTGATGTTTGGCTCTGAATATGTCTCGAAATAATTTATTATAATAATATAACATACTAATAATGAATAACGAAGACAATGATGGTTTTCTGTGAATATCTTCCATAACGTTACGATAGTTAATGAACGTAAATATTAGAAAGCCGGGTTTGACCGTCGGCGTTGTATGAGCTACAGTACAGTATCGTTAGCTAGCTAGCTAACGTTATGTCCTAACTAGGCACAACTAGGTTTGGATTATTTCCTCAACTATATTCTTTCCCATATATTCTATATCGTTTCTATAAAGCCAACATGGCTTTACACTCATTAACGTAAGTTTCCAATCAAGAGCAGTTCTCACTTTTGTGATAATGAACTAGCTAACGTTAGCTTTGTTAACTAACTAACTAAGGACGGTGACCTGTCCAGACGAGATGTTACAACGAACTGAATCGTCAATGGAGGTCTTCCTCTTTATATAGCCTGCTACAGCATGCAATACTATTAACTCACAAGGGGGCATAACGTTACATGTACAATACTATCCCATTTTGGAAATGTTACATGTGCAATACTATCCCATTTTGGAAATGTTACATGTGCAATACTATCCCATTTTGAAACATTACATGAACAATACTATCCCATTTTGGAAACGTTACATGTACAATACTATCCCATTTTGGAAACGTTACATGTACAATACTATCCCATTTTGGAAACGTTACATGGACAATACTATCCCATTTTGGAAACGTTACATGTCCGCCCCCTTGTGGAGGGAAATTAATATCTTAGATGGTAGCTGTAGATGGGATTCAAATGCATAATGGTATTAATAAAGTGTCTAGACTACCTCTTTTGTATAAATGCCCTTCAGAATCCAAACACAGTATTGCCACGCAGCAAAATGTTGCGTATAATCTTTCAAGTCAGCCTGATAAAATATTGAACAATTTGTGTACAAAGATATCTTGAAATGTGATATTAGGGCTGTATGGCAGTACTGTTACTGTATGGCAGTACTGTATTGGCTAGTGCTTTCTCCAATATGTTCTTCTATTTTACATGCAATTGTATGTCGATGCCATTTATCTTTAAAAATTGATGTAGTACATTTACATTTACGTAATTTAGCAGACGCTCTTATCCAGAGCGACTTACAAATTACAAAGTATATATATATAGATATATATATATTAATGCTTGTAAGACTATTCTTTGACACATTTTCTCTTCCTTTGAAATTCTTATAGGACAGAACATGGACACAATGCAATTGGGATCAAGAAGAAGGTACAGATATGTTGTAGGACAGCTGCATTTGAAGTGTACATTTAACCTACATAGCAGTCAATACAAACTGAAATCTATTTGCGTACAAATGTGTGCAAATGATCTTTTCAGATCATCTCAGAAATGAATCAAGTCCATGGAATGGATATAGACAAAAAGATAATTCAAGGACTATCAGAGGTAGAGAGGCGAGGCAGGGGTGAGGACATCATCCTGCTATTTTGACAGTCCCTGAAGGACAATACAGAAGAGGGATTTGCTCTTATTCCTTCCCTTTCTCTAATGTATTTTGTAATAAAATTATCAAGTGTAGTAAGATCATTGCTTTACTTTACTAGGACTGGAGACCACAGCAGCGATTCTGCTCTTGCCCTACCTCTTCAATGAGGACCCGAGTGGCCTTTATGTCCGTGACAAGGTATGCCTATGCACCAATCATCTGTTTCTTCATAAACATAGGTGTTCATGCTGATATAAAACTACAGCTGAACATTTGTTATGTTCTTTGTTAATTGTTTGTGTATTAATCTTTTCTTACTTTTGTTGACACAGATTTCACCGCTCTTCACTCCTTTACTGCACATCGGTGGAAATCCATTTCACCATGAGAGTGAAATCCCGCTGGCCTTTGATGGGGAGAACATCCAGGCCCTCGAGGACGTCCCCATGGGACTTGGGGCTCTGCTACGGCTGGATTTTTATTTTCCCTTAAATTTCCCCAAAATGTCAGTAAAACACTTATGTTGTTAAGTTACTGTGTTCTGGGGATAAGATAAGTTGGGCTGAAGTTACCAGGGCCGGTCATAAAGATGGAAAACTTCCTAACATAACTAAGTGGATATGATATACACACTAAAGTTGAAAAATGTGTATTTAGCATCAAGTCTACAATGTTGTTAGTTGACCTGTGAATCATTTTTAATGTTGTTTTTATTGTACATCATTATTATTGTTGCAATATTGTAATTTGTTTTGTTTGGTAAATTGTTTTGTAAATATTAATTCATATTTGTGGTGGCACTAAATAAAAAATGAATTATTTAAATCAATACTGTCAATATTGTTATTATTAATATTAAAATGTGTTTTTATAATGGAGGGAGGGTGGACAGGGAGTTTAAAAAATGAACCCCAAAAGGTTCTTTGAGGAACCATGATAAGGGGTTCTTCAAAGAACTTAGAGGTTCCCACAAAAGGTTCTTCAAATAACTTTTAGGGGTTCCCCCACAGTTCCAATTTGAAGAACCCCTACAGGATACTCCAGGAACCTTTACTTTTTAGAGTGTATATTGATAGAAGTCACCTGGTCCGAGAGACATTTACATAGTTATACATGTATAAACCAATTTGGGGTGAAATAGCGGCCACAACAGACAGACCTGATATCGACCATAATTCGACGTCCATGGACGTCACGTGCTGAGTGGGTATGACCAAAGTTATTCTATTTAGCTACACTTTGTAGTACATTTTAACACTATAATAAATGTTTCTGATGCCACATCGCCCGTTTTCAAAGGGAGTCGTTGGTTTTTAGGGGCAGTCGCTTTTTAGCTTTTTGTCTGAAAGTATTTTCTCAACTGCGATACCAACTCCACTCTATAAGGAATGTGAAATGATTTATACTTGTACTTTTAATACTTAAGTATATTTTAACAATTACATTTACTTTTGATATTTAAAACCAAATACTTTTAGACTTTTACTTTCCCTTTTACTTGAGTAATTTTCTATTAAAGGTATTTTTACTTTTACTCAAGGATGACAATTCAGTACTTTTTTCCACCACTGCACATAACTGAGATTTATAGCTGGTAAGATCCCTGGGTGGACCAATTCAAAACTGTGGGGATATAGAAAATCTGATTACAGCTATTATTATAAATTAAACTGAGCCTTACACTGTGCATTCCATCTCAATTATATGAGGATTAAGAACGACTAAGACCTGAAATCAAAATGCTGAACAAAAGAAAAAAAGCATTTTGTTTGATGGCATACAGATTTATCTTTTAAGCTTCGGGAGGTACAAGATCTGTACCCTTGTTAAACGTCTTTGGTTGTAACTAAAGTGGAGATGACAGGCGGAAATGTCCCCTGTGTGCCCATAGCAATGCCTGAGGCTGTGGGGGACACTGTCACAACAACTACACAACTGATCCTCACAGCAAGACATGACTTCATCCGCACAATCTTTTAGTTTTACAACAAAACAAATCTCACAAACCAATGCAAATGACAAAAGAGAAGCAGTATAACAATAGACTAACAAATGCCCTTGATACAAATTAAAATGGATATAGAGGTGTCTGTGCAAAGTAAAATGCCTAAGTGGTAGGCAGAAGTGTGTGGTGAACGTTTGAGGAGCAGTGGTAGCTAGCTGGGTAAGGAGGGCTGACTGACCACGGGGCTCATGAAGCTTGTGTTTGTCATGCATGCAGTGGATGTGTGTTTGTTTGTGTGAGGAGAGCCGTGGCGATCTCCTTGGGTGAGAGGCGAGGCGTAGGGAAGGCTGTTGGATTAGGGGCTAGGTCAGGGCTCCCACCCTGGAGCAGGAATAATGGACTGGCCATCTCTACTCGATGTCCCCCCAAGCCAGGGCTGTCTTTACTGTCATGGCCTAGCTGTACTAGAACACAGCAGTGACTCCATCTCTCTCACACTCCCTCGCCTCCTTATCTCTTTTCTACCCTTCTCCAAAGTCCACTCAATCTATGACGACTCCCCCATACTGCATATCTCTTCCCAGCCTTCTCTTTCCACACCTTCTCTCATCTACCTCTTACTTTCTCTATGAATCCATTTTATTTTGCTGTTACAGGATGTGTGAAGAGCACTGTGAAAGGCGCTTTATTCCTGAATCCAGCTATCCGTAGATCTATAGGTGACTCCTCGCTTGCTCTGTTGATCTTTGTTGTGTTTGTTAACCATGTACAGTAGTCTCATCGTTCTACTCCCTGTCAAT
This sequence comes from Salmo salar, assembly GCF_965601325.2. Taxonomy (NCBI): domain Eukaryota; kingdom Metazoa; phylum Chordata; class Actinopteri; order Salmoniformes; family Salmonidae; genus Salmo; species Salmo salar. The sequence goes on from NW_027675339.1 coordinate 605,862, forward strand.
ATACTGTGGTCTCAATCACACTCATCTAATGAACAGGCACCCCACCCAGAGCACGTCACTCCATCAACTGTCCTGCTGTCTGCAGCTAGGGAGAGCCAGCAGCACAGGACTTAGTGAACAAAGCAACACATATTGTGAGTGTGACTGTATCTGTGTGTACGGTATGAGAAGAGCGATACAGAGACACAGAACGTCATTGTTCTCTACACTCAATCATAAAAGTTCACTTTCCAAAGCACATCTTTGTTTTTTGTTTTTTACCTGGAAGCCATATCAAATATATCTCAGATTATAAGTAAATGCATAGTAACAGCTCATTACCACAATTAAACTAAACAACACAGCCTCTGTCGACACATCATCTGGCTTCAGACAGAAGCTGTTGAATATTTTTTTACCGCAAACATAACATACAGTCTGCAAGCGTATGAAATATACATAACTCGGCATCTAGTAGATATTCAGTTTTCCCGATTATAAACAGATAGAAATGCCATGCACCACAAGTGATTCATTTCAATAAAAAGGCTTACTTCAAGTCTAGCAAACCAAACACTATAATTTCAGTACAACATGCAGTTGAACACATGTACAGTATATAAACTATCAAGAGAATCTCACCTGCATTGTCACTGCACTTGTTAAAAGTCCACCTTTAGTGCCTGCAATATTGTGGAGAAGTATATGGTCCAATGGTCATTGATGCCCTTTTCGGAGTAAATCCGGCTGATAGGAGACAGGAAATGTATAGTCCTTGTATCACGCTGCCTCCACAGAATTCGTACACCTACAGTAGACAGAGAAGCACTGCGTCACTGTACTGTCTTTCTTGCATTCTTTATTTACTTCACTCTCTGTGTTTCAGCCTTCGCTATCTGTCTGTCTCTCTCTCACTCTCTCTCAACCTCTTTTGCTTTCTCTCTCTCTCTCTCTAGTAGTCTCTGAGTCTCTCTCACATGAGCACGCTTTCTCGCTCTTCCACAATTACAGCTGCAAGCTACAGTCCACACAGAGCAGCTTCTCTCTCCCAGTCTCTTTCCCCCACACTTTCCCTCCCCCTTCTGTCTCTCACCACTCCAAGCGACTTATATGCCCTATGTCTTGTGCGCTCTCTACACTCATAAAAAAGGTGCTATCTGTCCCCATAAGAGAACCATTTGACTAACCTTTTTTGGTTCCAAGTAGAACACTTTTGGTTCCTGATAGAAACTTTGAGGTTCCATGTAGAACCATTTCCACAGAGGGTTCTACATGGAACTAGTGCTGAGCGATAAGTGTTTTTTGAGCTCGATTCGGTTTTGGGTTCGATTATAAAAAAATAATTATGTTTTTTTATTTTGTTTACGATAATTTTTTTCAAAATTAAATGCATTATGAAATAATGACATTCAAATGATTTTAGAGCTTTTTAATTGAAATTCTAAAGCCAACAACAGTGAACATTCACATTCAATTATTTCTGTCAGGTCCACATTGGGTTGACATCAATAGAAAAATAGGAAATTGCTATGAAATAATACAATATTTCAGTTGTGTATATTACTTAGTTTTATTTGATGGCTTTATTATTTTTAATTCCTTAAAGTCATCATCTCATCTCTGCTCAGGCAGTAGCAGCTAGCCAGACAAAGTTATCTCTGCGCACCCTGTACTGTACTGTCTTTAGTCATCCTATTCAGCTAGGCAAGCCTGCCTAAGTATGTTGCAGAGCTGTCTGACAAAATTATTTGACTAGCTCTTCAAAGTAGATAACCAACCTGGACTGGGGGGTAGATGTAACTTAGTAAACGAAATCTGGGACACTTCAATTATACTGAACAAAAATATAAATGCAATGTGCAACAATTTCAAAGATTTTACTGAGTTACAGTTCATATAAGGAAATCAGTCAATTTAAATGAATTCATTAGACCCTAATCTATGGATTTCACATGACTGGGAACACAGATATGTTGGTCTGTTGGTCACAGATACGTAAAACAATATTGGCCTCATTATGGGCCTCAGAATCTCGTCACGGTATTTATGTGCATTCAAATTGCCATTTTTTTGTTGTCTGTATTTTATGCCTACCCATACCATAACCCCACCGCCACCATGGGGCACTATGTTCACACGTTGACATCAGCAAACCTCTCGCCCACACAACGCCATACACGTGGTCTGCGGTTGAGAGGCCGGTTGGTCGTACTGCCAAATTCTTTAAAGCAACGTTGGAGGTGGCTTCTGGTAGAGAAATTAACATTAAATTATCTGGCAACAGCTTTGGTGGACATTCTTGCAGTCAGCATGCCAATTGCACGGTCCCTCAAAACTTGAGACATCTGTGGCATTGTGTTGTGTGACAAAACTGCACATTTTAGAGTGGCCCTTTATTGTCCCCCAGCACAAGGTGCACCTGTGTAATGATCATGCTGTTTATTCAGCTTCTTGATATGCCACACCTGTCAGGTGGATGGATTATCTTAGCAAAAGAGAAATGCTCACTAACAAGGATGTAAACAAAATGTGAGAGAAATAAGCTTTTTGTGCGTATGGAACATTTCTGGGATATTTTATTTCAGCTCATGAAACATGGGACCAACACTTTACATGTTGAGTTTATATTTTTGATCAATGTAGTATGATGTTACGAATTACAATTCGTATGATATGTTGCTAATTGCAATTTGTTATGAATTGCAAATAATGCAATATGTTATGAATTTGCAAAACTTCAAATTTGTTGTGGCTAACGTTAGCTAGGTGGCTAACACTAACCTTAACTAGGTGGCTAACGTTAGCTAGGTGGCTAACACTAACCTTAACTAGGTGGCTAACGTTAGCTAGGTGGCTAACACTAACCTTAACTAGGTGGCTAACGTTAGCTAAGCTAGAGGATAGGGTTAGGGGTTATTGTTAGGGTTAAGGTTAGGGTTGAGGTTAGGAGTTTGGTTAAAGGGATAAGGTTAGGGGATTTTTTAGCTAACATGCCAAGTAGTTGCAAAGTAGCTAAAAAGTAGTTGCTAATTAGCAAAAATGTTAAAGTTGTACATGATGACATTCAAATACACAACCTTTGGGTTGCTAGACCCAACCACCCCGACCAACCACCCAACTTTTGTTTTTGCCATAATTAACCTTCTGTCTTATGTAACCATACCAAACATAACACATCATACTAATTTGGAGGTCCCGGATTTACATTTACTATGTTACATCTAGTCTATGAGACCAGGCTGAGTTAAGGCATACTTTCACAAACTGTCTCTATCCCTCTCTCATTGTTGTGTTGTGTACATCTCCTATGTGGTTTATGCGGTCTGTGTGTATCTAACCTAAAGTAGCAGGCGTAAAAGTTTCTCTCTGTCCGAGCTGGAAAGAACAGCCAGCTTGCAGAGGTGCAAAATGTACTCAATAGTCATAGTTGAGTAAAAGTAAAGATACCTTAATAGAAAATGACTCAAGTAGTAGTGGAAGTCACCCAGTAAAATACGACTTCAGTAATTAGATTTTTATTTTAATTTAACTAGGAAAGTCAGTTAAGAACAAATATTTATTATTTACAATGACGGCCTACCCTGGTCAAAACCGGACGACGCTGGGCCAATTGTGCGCCACCCTATGGGACTCTCAATCACGGCCGGATGTGATACAGCCTGGATTCAAACCAGGGACTGAAGTGACACCTCTTGCACTGAGATGCAGTGCCTTAGACCGCTGCGCCACTCAGGAATAAAAGTCTAAAAGTATTTGGTTTTAAATATACTTAAAATAAATGGAATTGCTAAAGTAAAAATAATTTCAAAATACTTATATTAAGCAAACCAGATGGCACAATGTTTTTGTGGATAGCAAGAAAGACATCTGCCTCACCTGCCCTGAATGACGGGTTGCCACTGGCTAGTACACATGATTCAATTATTTTGGATAAGATATTTGTATTTGTCAAAAGGGCAGTTGAGCATCGTGTCACCAGAATAAGACCCTCGATATTTATTGGAAAGGAGCACCAAGCTCATCACCGTGCACTTTCAACACTGTGAAATTCATCATAATATACTTAATCTGTTGCCTAAGAAACTGCATGGTTTCCTGAGTAGTAGTGGGAGGGCCACACTCAATATCATCGCGTGACAAGTTTACTTCGATATGATGGAAATGACATAAAGATTTGAGCATAAAGGCGTTTCCACCGCCATTTCTCGCATAATTAATTTTACAGACAAAAATATCCCACCATGTCGAACGAACAAATTAAAAACTGTTGATAAAAACGTGGTTAATGTAGTTAATTACGACATTTCTGCGCTGAACTAGGTTGAATATTTGGTTAATGAAAACTACAACTCCCTTCAGCCCAGTGTCCCACATAGTTCTTGACTTGATTTCTCTCGTGAATGATTTGATTTCTCTCTGGAGAAACGGCGCGTTGGGATCACAGAAATAACGAACTAAATGGAATTCAAGTCATTGAACCCACATCGGTCAATTAGTTGTTGAATAACCGGAGAAAAAAATACGAAATTTCGGTTAATCGCTCAGCACTTGCCCTCTCTCCAGTGCTTAATTTTAGCCGGATCCTACTGGAACAGGATCTGGCACCTCTCCGTCTTGGAACAGTTTCGTTTTGTCCGGATCCGGTACCTCTTCTGGCATGAAAAATAATTGTCACTTTTTGCAATGTAAAGATTCTAATAAACGTGATCAAAGTTCTTTGGAGTTGCCTCTTCTTTAATCCCCCCCCCCCATCTCTCACTACAATGAGATTCACTTTCTATTATCTCTCTCTCCCGCTCTCTACTCCGATAGACATGAGCCTGCAACTCTCATCTCTCCAGCATTGCAATTCATAATGTCCTTATAGAGCCGCGCAAAGGGTTGAAATACATTTGACAAAGTTATGGTTACTGCTGTCTGTTGAGAAATAAATTAAATAGGCCTAGGCTATTGATGGATTCAATGTCGTTTTCATTGATCTCAGATTCTCAGTTTGTCCGTGTCTAAATTGCCTGTCATTTCGATCATTTTGTGCTTTCAAGACAACTTGGAACTCGAAAACAAATAAGCCGAATCATGATGTCAGTGATCGTCAGGTCGGAAAGTCGGAGATCTAGAAGAGGCCAGAGTTCCCCATGTGGAATTTCAAATTGGATGACCATCCAAAACAAATTTTTCCAGTCTGAGCTCGTTATTTCCCCAATTTCGCAGTTGTCTTGAACGCACTGAAGTCTGAAGTCGTAGATTGCCCAGCTCCGAGTTCCCAGTTGTTTTGAACGCAGCATTAAAAAAAGATCGTGCCAAAATCTCCAATCGTAAAATGACGTAGAATTGCATTAAATGCGTTTATAAAAAGGCCAAACATTTTCTGGACCCTAGGCCACAAACCTTTTTTCCCCATGTGGGCAACTTCTGTAAATGCCTCTACTTACTGCTCTATGCCACTACGCAAATGTGATGATATGCATGCAATGCAGGTCACCCCCCTCTCGTGCTCACTTGTTCCGGCAACTCCTGATTTACAAATTAGGCACTGTCTAGCTCTTTTTTTCTCCCTCAGTCAGTCTTTTTCCAGTAACTCCACAGTCAACAACTCCACAGTCAACAACGTCTAGCCTAGGGGTGTCAAATTCGATTCACAAGTGTCTGCGGGTTTTTGGTTTTTCCTTTCAATAAAGACCTAGACAACCAGGTGAGGGGAGTTCCTAACTAATTAGTGACCTTAATTAATCTATCAAGTACAAGGGTGGAGGGATAACCTGCAGACTCTTGGCCCTCTGTGGAATGAGTTTGACACGTGACTAACCCTTACCTAGCTCTCTCTCTCTCTCTCTCTGTGGCTTGTATTCTTTCCCCTGGCTTCCTTGTTTGGGCACTCTCTCCCTCCCCTACTCGCTCTCTCCTCTTCCCCCTTTCTCTCCTTTCTCCCCCTCTCTACTCTGTTCCTCTCTCATTCTTCCACCCCTGGCAGTGCACTCTTAATCCCCCCCGCCAGAGTCCATGCCCTTGTAGAGCAGAGAGCATACGCTGGCGACCGTCAGCCCAGCTCCAGTTGATGAGGTAGCAGCATATCGCTTAGGGGCCCTGGCATGGGTCACATCCTGCCACGGCCCTGCCGCAGCCTTCAGGGAGGCACCATCCTAGTCAACTCCCCCCTCCACTATCACTGCACTTCATGTGTAAGCACTGAGCATTCATGGCTGCTTCACCCAATCATAATAACTTATCACAATAAAATAACAACAGCTTGCAGTCAACGGTAGATCCACCTAGCCAGGTAAACACTTCTTTAATCACTAGATTGTAATACTGGGGTGGTGAACTATTAATGACTTACCACATAATTGTTAACAATATATAAATGAACGTCATATAAATGCACACACTCAATCTCATAGCAATATAACAAGGTCATTCTTCTTTCCGATTTGGATAATCTGGCAACGTCAAAGCATTCCCCCTAGCATGTCCATGTTTGTCTTGTCTTATAATGCATTTGTGTGGTATGGAGTCCACATACCTACAAATCCAGAAGGCTAAATTAAAATGGCGTGCTGACTGTTAATGGAGTGGGACAAACATATGACTTCACTGTCTGTTGTGGCTTCAAGCTCATGTAATGAATAATACAAGTCTCCACCTGTATCAGTGCAGTCAATGGGCCTGACAGTTGCTATTTATATGTATATTTTCAGCACAGTGTCTTCCCTCCACGATCACACTCAGTCAACTTGTCCTTGAATTACACAGACAAGATAGCAAAACAATACCCAGAGAAAAGACAGTTTATTATCCTCTTTTAAAAGCTAATCAGCATGTAGTGACATAGCCTGATGCAAAATAGAAATTCCAGGAGAAAAACTCTCCATGTAACTAAATTATGCTCTGAATGAAAGTAAGCTCACCCATGCGGTTAATTTGACTAATTTTCCGAAATGACTTTTGTTTCTCATGAGGCGATGTAGCTAGCTAATGAGTTTGTCGGTCCACTCCAGCTGAATAATATGTATAGAGATCCTATTAAATAACTATTCTAGTATTCTAATTCATAATTCTATGGTCATATGACCCACAATGAGAGACAACTGGGGAATGCAGCTGATCGGTAGATTACTACGCTGACATCACAATGTCAGACCTGGGAAGCACTGCTCCCATTGCCTTCCCATGCCCTCCGCCCATTTTCTCGGTCAGTCACAGCACCCCACCCACCCTTTTCCCCACCCCCTCCCACTTAATGACCCCATACCTCATTATGATCTGCAAAGTCCCTTGGTGTCCTCTCACCATATTTATTTTTAATTGAACCTTTATTTAACTAGGTAAGTCAGTTGAGAGCAAATTCTTATTTACAATGACGGCCTACCAAAAGGCAAAAGGCCTCCTGCAGAGACGTGGGCCTGGGATTAAAAATAAAAAATAAAAACAATATAAATATAGGACAAAACACACATCAAAACAAGAGAGACAACACAACATATGGTCCCCCACAGCACACCCTATCTCTTTAAAGGTACGGCACTCTGGTAAGAATGTACTGTATTTTCAACCACATGGCTGTCAGGTAGAGTCATAGCATCTGTACTGAGAGTGGTGTTATTGATATTTTTGCTACGAGTGCTTTACTATGTAGATTCTCCTCTTGTCATTTGTGAATTATTCCATCCTGTCTCAGAAGCACTCTGATGTAGCCAATGGTAATGTGCAGTTTGAACCATAACAACGTTTTAGTAAAGGGATGAAGGATGGCACTGGAGAAATGAAACCACTTTCAAAATTATAGACAGAGTTATGAATGCAAGGACTGACCTTCCACGGTATCAAAGTTATAGTTTTAACCAGGTTTTGAGGCTATACAGTGTTTGTTTACATTCACATTGTTTCCAAACAATGGAGTTAAACAAGATTATATTTTGCATTCTGATGGGGTACAACAGTTAAACTAAGGTCATAAATAGATGTATTGAAAAGTTGTTGACAAGCAGCCAGCAGCCAGTCCTCCAGACTGCTGCCTGAGCACCTTTGTCTGCTCACACAAGCTGTGCTCTGCTTTGATACCAACACAGAAATATATAGAAAGTCACTGATTTAATATTTCATATTTGTAACGAACATCTAACAACAGATGTCTGTTTGTATGTGGTCTGACAGAGGTTTGAGGACAGTGAAGGTCAAATGCGTAAGCATCATAAATGATTGCACTCTGAAGCAACAAATCTATAAATTAAACTGTTGACAGGATTATATCTTTGCCCCTTGGTGGAGTCAATCAAACTAAAAGACGTCAAGAAAAGTCAAGAAAGTCCACAGCCCACTTGCCTGACTCCTGCTATTCAGAAGAGTACAATTTTTTATTAAGGGTCTGGAAAAATACACAACACTATTTACATAGATAGAGAGGCTCCTCAATGGGAGCAGCACTTGTGAATACAATTAATTCAACTGAAATACAATGAACTCTTATGACTCAGAGCAATGGATTTGAAATATTCTTTCAAAATAAAATATCAAAGAAATGAATGACGTCCAGAGTTACAAAATTCCTGTAGTTGTCATTCAAGACTATGTGATAACTTGTTGATCTCAGGAGGTTTTGAATGTTATATGATCACATATGACTCAGGCATTTGAGTCACCTGGTTCAAAGGGACAGTTCACCATCCTCTGATTGGCAATCAGTGTGTGGTGTAAACCTTTGTTGATTCCGTATTGAATAGCAGTGATTGAATCAACGTGAATAGCTTGAAACATTCATGACTAAGACCTTTGTATAGACAGACATAGCTATCCTGATTTGTGCTGCAGCGAAAATAGAGAGGATGCATAGTACAGTAATGCATAGTACAGCAACGTGAAAGTGCAACCATACAGCTGAAGAGTAAAGGCTGGTAACAGTGCACCAACTCGTCTCTTTCTCCTGCTTTAAAAACCTTTTACTGCAGAGGACTACATCAGTGTCACACAGAGTGTTTCTTGGTAGTCAAACAAATCTACTTTGAAACAAAAGTACTCCACTCGTAGGAGTGGTTTGTTCATAACCATCCTCCTTTTTGAGGCCACTAGGTCATTTGACTGCAGGAAAGGGCTACAGCTGGAATCCTTAATTGGTGAAACTGCCACATCCGTTTGGGATTACAACAACAAAGAAGTTACTGCAAACAACCAACACTGTTTTTCCCTCTGACATTATTGCATGCGTGATAGAACAGCACAATATGTACTGCAATTTTCTGACGTCGCTGCCGGAGTCTCCTCTCCTCTGTTTCAACAACAAAACAAAAACAATAACAAAGAAGACACACACACACACACACACACACACACACACACACACACACACTATACACTACACACACACACTCACACACACACAGGATACACACACACACACACACACACACACACACACACACACACACACACACACACACACACACACACACACACACACACACACACACACACACTACACACACACACACACACACACACACACACACACACCGACACACACACACACACACACACACACACACACACACACACACACACACACACACACACACACACACACACACACACACACACACACACACACACACACACACTACACACACACACACACACCGACAACACACACACACCGACAACACACACACACACACACACACACACACACACACACACACACACACACACACACACACACACACACACACACACACACACACACAGACACACACACACACAGACACACACACACACACACACACACACACACACACACACACACACACACACACAGACACACACAGACACACACACACACACACACACACACACACACACACACACACACACACACACAGAGAGATTTGGTCCTCAGATACTCAAGAAGTTCTAAAGCTGCACCAATGAGAGCATCTTGACTGGCTGCTTCGCCGTCTGGTATGGCAACTGCACCGCCCTTGACCACAAGGCTCTACAGAGGGTGGTGCGGACAGCCTAGTACTTCTCTGGGGCCGAACTCCATGCCATCCTGGACGTTTATACCAGGCGGTGTCTAAGGAAGGCCCAGGAAATTGCCAAAGACTTCAGCCACCTAAGCACATGGACTGTTCTCTGTGCTACCGGAGCAACGGGTCTCAGACCAACAGGCTCCAAGATAGCTTCTATCTTGAAAGCAATTAGACTGCTGAATAGCTTCTCAGACTATCTGTACTGACTCTACCTGCACTGGCTATATACACATACACATGTCTCGATCCACACACACAACACACACACATAACACACTCACGCATACTGATGTCACATACACACACACACACGCCACCACAGACTCACACACAGCATATGCACTGCTGCTACTTTTCACTCTTATTATTATATTTATATATATACTGCTCAAAAAAATAAAGGGAACACTTAAACAACACATCCTAGATCTGAATGAAAGAAATAATCTCATTAAATACTTTTTTCTTTACATAGTTGAATGTGCTGACAACAGAATCACACAAAAATAATCAATGGAAATCCAATTTATCAACCCATGGAGGTCTGGATTTGGAGTCACACTCAAAATTAAAGTGGAAAACCACACTACAGGCTGATCCAACTTTCATGTAATGTCCTTAAAACAAGTCAAAATGAGGCTCAGTAGTGTGTGTGGCCTCCACGTGCCTGTATGACCTCCCTACAACGCCTGGGCATGCTCCTGATGAGGTGGCGGATGGTCTCCTGAGGGATCTCCTCCCAGACCTGGACTAAAGCATCCGCCAACTCCTGGACAGTCTGTGGTGCAACGTGGCGTTGGTGGATGGAGTGAGACATGATGTCCCAGATGTGCCCAATTCGATTCAGGTCTGGGGAACGGGCGGGCCAGTCCATAGCATCAATGCCTTCCTCTTGCAGGAACTGCTGACACACTCCAGCCACATGAGGTCTAGCATTGTCTTGCATTAGGAGGAACCCAGGGCCAACCGCACCAGCATATGGTCTCACAAGGGGTCTGAGGATCTCATCTCGGTACCTAATGGCAGTCAGGCTACCTCTGGCGAGCACATGGATGGCTGTGCGGCCCCCCAAAGAAATGCCACCCCACACCATGACTGACCCACCACCAAACCGGTCATGCTGGAGGATGTTGCAGGTAGCAGAACGTTCTCCACGGCGTCTCCAGACTCTTTCACGTCTGTCACGTTCTCAGTGTGAATCTGCTTTCATCTGTAAAGAGCACAGGGCGCCAGTGGCGAATTTGCCAATCTTGGTGTTCTCTGGCAAATGCCAAACGTCCTGCACGGTGTTGGGCTGTAAGCACAACCCCCACCTGTGGACGTCGGGCCCTCATACCACCCTCATGGAGTCTGTTTCTGACCGTTTGAGCAGACACACGCACATTTGTGGCCTGCTGGAGGTCATTTTGCAGGGCTCTGGCAGTGCTTCTCCTGCTCCTCCTTGCACAAAGGCGGAGGTAGCGGTCCTGCTGCTGGGTTGTTGCCCTCCTACGGCCTCCTCCACATCTCCTGATGTACTGGCCTGTCTCCTGGTAGCGCCTCCATGCTCTGGACACTACGCTGACAGACACAGCAAACCTTCTTGCCACAGCTCACATTGATGTGCCATCCTGGATGAGCTGCACTACCTGAGCCACTTGTGTGGGTTGTAGACTCCGTCTCATGCTACCACTAGAGTGAAAGCACCGGCAGCATTCAAAAGTGACCAAAACATCAGCCAGGAAGCATAGGAACTGAGAAGTGGTCTGTGGTCCCCACCTGCAGAACCACTCCTTTATTGGGGGTGTCTTGCTAATTGCCTATAATTTCCACCTGTTGTCTATTCCATTTGCACAACAGCATGTGAAAGAAATGTATTGTCAATCAGTGTTGCTTCCTAAGTGGACAGTTTGATTTCACAGAAGTGTGATTGACTTGGAGTTACATTGTGTTGTTTAAGTGTTCCCTTTATTTTTTTGAGCAGTGTATATTTATTTAACCTTTATTTAACTAGGCAAGTCAGTTAAGAACAAATTCTTATTCACAATGACAGCCTACCCGGCCAAACCCGGACGACACCGGGCCAATTGTGCGCCGCTCTATGGGACTTTCAATCACGGCCGGATGTGATACAGCCTGGATTCAAACCAGGGACTGTAGTGACACCTCTTGCACTGAGATGCAGTGCCTTAGACCGCTGTGCCACTCGGGAGCCCCAGCCTCCTGTACATGTACATATTTACCTCAACTACCACGTATCCCTGCACATTGATATGGTATTGGTACTCCTTGTATATAGCTTCATGCTTGTGTGTTTTATTTCTCGCTTTTTTTATCATTTTATCTAAAACTCTACATCTTTAGGAAAGAGTTTGTAAGTAAGCATTTCACTGTTGTATTTGGCGCATGTAACAAATAACATTTGATTTGACACACACACACACACACACACACACACACACACACACACACACACACACACACACACACACACACACGTGAAATGCTAAATGTAATGTAATGGCTGCTGGCAGATGGGTGTTTTTATCTGTACACGTACCTGTACATCATGTCCTGTCCTGTAGTGTGATACCCAACACAACACACAGGTTCCAGTCTGGAATCACAAGCACTAAGGACAATCAGTGGTTGTGACAGTGTGACATAGAGCCACAATGACGTTACCAGTCTTATGTAACATCAGGCACTAAGAGCATGACAGTTCAGAGACATCAACAGCATTACAGTGCCAGGCAATCCATCCCTCTGTCCTTGCATCAGTCATTGCGTTATGCCAGCCCGCCCACTTGTTTCAGAAACATGAATGAATGATACCGATGAGACCATCTGAGAGACAATCTGCTAACTCGTTAGCCCTGACACAGTTCCTATTAACAATGGCTGTTGTATATGCTTTAATTACACTGATGAGGTACATGATACTGTTCAGCCAGTATCAATCCCTAGATCTACAGCAATATAAGTACACGACAACATACTGTACGTTGTACGCTCACCTCTTTGCTACAAAGCACTGCAGCTTTTTTTCTGTTTGTCAATGAAAGCCTCTCATTTTACATTTAATCGATACTATAGCAAAATAATTTTGCACGGACAAAAAGGAGGATGGCTATGAACAAACTACTCCACTCCAACGAGTGGCCATAAGAATGAGATCGCACACTGATGCATGTCAGAAGGTGCTTTCAACTGGGATGTGGTAGTAGCCCTGTCCTGCAGTCAAATTATCTAGTGGCCTCACGGGTGGAGTGATATTCTTATTTTTCATAATTTAATCATTTATAAACATTATTCGATTTTTTTTAATGCAGAAAATTCGGTGTTTCTATGTCTAACAGTTTTGTTATATTCAGTATTCTATGACGTATATAAAGTGTAATATTGGGATGCAAACTCAGAATTGAATACATCAGATAATGACCAGATCTCCCAGTGGAAGAAAGTCACATAATACTACAATTTCTTTCCCCAACACCAGCAAATTCTTTAGTTGCAAGGCTGCACTTTTCCTAATGTTGTTGAGAGACAAGAAGCATGGCAAAGGGACAGACTAATAGTTTACTCAACTTTACACTACTAGGCTACCTGTTCTCTCTCCCTCTGTCAACAGCCAAGTGGAATTCACATGATTTCACAAAGCTGGAACTCAGTCAGCTGTATAAGGAAATAAGCAAACAGGAAACCACTCACCCAGAGACGGCGCTCCTAGTGGCCGGAGACTTTAATGCAGGGAAACTTAAATCAGTTCTACCAAATTTATATCAACATGTTAAATGTGCATCCAGAGGGAAAAAAATTCTAGATCACCTGTACTCCACACACAGAGACGCATACAAAGCTCTCCCTCGCCCTCCATTTGGTAAATCCGGCCACAACTCTGTCCTCCTGATTCCTGCTTATAAGCAAAAATTAAAACAGGAAGCACCAGTGACTCGCTCAATAAAAAAGCGGTCAGATGAAGCAGATGCTAAACTACAGGACTGTTTTGCTAGAACAGACTGGAACATGTTCGGGATTCTTCCGATGGCATTGAGGAGTACACCACATCAGCCACTGGCTTTATCAATAAGTGCATCAAGGACGTCGTCCCCACAGTGACTGTATGTACATACCCCAACCAGAATCCATGGATTACAGGCAACATTCGCACTGAGCTAAAGGGTAGAGCTGCCGCTTTCAAGGTGTGGGACTCTAACCCGGAAGCTCATAAGAAATCCTGCTATGCCCTGTGACAAACCATCAAACAGGCAAAGTGTCAATACAGGGCTAAGATTGAATCATATTACACTGGCTCCGATGCTCGTCTTATGTGGCAGGGCTTGCAAACTATTACAGACTACAAAGGGAAGCACAGCCGCGAGCTGCCCAGTGACACGAGCCTACCAGACGAGCTAAATCACTTCTATGCTCACTTCGAGGCAAGCAACACTGAGGCATGCATGAGAGCATCAGCTGTTCCGGACGACTGTGTGATCATGCTCTCCGTTGCCGACGTGAGTAAGACCTTTAAACAGGTCAACATACACAAGGCTAGCCTCCCGGGTGGCGCAGTGGTCTAAGGTGCTAGCTGTGCCACCAGAGATTCGAGGTTTGAGCCTAGGCTCTGTCGCAGCCGGCAGCGACCGGGAGGCCCATGGGGCAGTGCACAATTGGCCCAGCATCGTCCGGGTTAGGGAGGGTTTGGCCGGCAGGGATATCCTTGTCTCATCGCGCACTAGCGACTCCTGTGGCGGGCCGGGCGCAGTGCACACTGACCAGGTCACCAGGTGTACGGTGTTTCCTCCGACACATTGGTGCTGCTGGCTTCCGGGTTGGATGGGCATTGTGTCAAGAAGCAGCGCGGCTAGGTTGGGTTGTGTTTCAGAGGACGCATGGCTCTCGACCTTCGCCTCTCCAGAGTCCGTATGGGAGTTGCAGCAATAGGACAAGACTGTCACTACTACCAATTGGATACCATGAAATTGGGGAGAAAAAAAGGGGTAAAAAATAATAAAAAATAACATACACAAGGCTGCGGGGCCAGATGGATTACCAGGATGTGTGCTCCTGGCATGTGCTGACCAACTGGCAAGTGTCTTCACTGACATTTTCAACATGTCCCTGATTGAGTCTGTAATACCAACATGTTTCAAGCAGACCACCATAGTCCCTGTGCCCAAGAACACTAAGGTAACCTGCCTAAATGACTACCGACCCGTAGCAACAGTTAGTGGAAGGCTGGTAATGGCTCACATCAACACCATTATCCCAGAAACCCTAGACCCACTCCAATTTGCATATCGCCCTAACAGATCCACAGATGATGCAATCTCTATTGCACTCCACACTGCCCTTTCCCACCTGGACAAAAGGAACACTTATGTGAGAATGCTGTTCATTGACTACAGCTCAGCGTTCAACACCATAGTACCCTCAAAGCTCATCACTAAGCTAAGGATCCTGGGACTAAACACCTCCCTCTGCAACTGGATCCTGGACTTCCTGACGGGCCAGGTGGTGAGGGTAGGTAGCAACACATCTGCCACGCTGGTCCTCAACACTGGAGCTCCCCAGGGGTGTGTGCTCAGTCCCCTCCTGTACTCCTTGTTCACCCATGACTGCATGGCCAGGCACGACTCCAACCTATTCATTAAGTTTGCAGTCGACACAACAGTGGTAGGCCTGATCACCGACAACGACGAGACAGCCTATAGGGAGGAGGTCAGAGACCTGGCCAGGTGGTGCCAGAATAACAACCTATCCCTCAACGTAACCAAGACTAAGGAGATGATTGTGGACCACAGGAAAAGGAGGACCGAGCACGCCCCCATTCTCATCAACGGGGCTGTAGTGGAGCAAGTTGAGAGCTTCAAGTTCCTTGGTGTCCACATCAACAACAAACTAGAATGATCCAAACACACCATGACAGTCGTGAAGAGGGCACGACAAAGCCTATTCCCCCTCAGGAAACTAAAAAGATTTGATATGGGTCCTGAGATTCTCAAAAGGTTCTACAGCTGCAACATCGAGAGCATCCTGACTGGTTGCATCACTGCCTGGTATGGCAACTACTCGGCCTCTGACCGCAAGGCACTACAGAGGGTAGTGCGTACGGCCCAGTACATCACTGGGGCTAATCTGCCTGCCATCCAGGACCTTTACACCAGGCGGTGCCAGAGAAAGGCCCTAAAAATTGTCAAAGACCCCAGCAACCCCAGTCATAGACTGTTCTCTCTACTACCGCTTGGCAAGCGGTACCGGAGTGCCAAGTCTAGGACAAAAAGGCTTCTCAACAGTTTTTACCCCCAAGCCATAAGACTCCTGAACAGGTAATCAAATGGCTACCCGGACTATCTGCATTGGGTCCCGCCACCCACCACCCGCCAACCCCTCTTTTACGTTACTGCTTCTCTCTGTTCATCATATATGCATAGTCACTTTAACCATATCTACATGTACATACTACCTCAATCAGTCTGACTAACCGGTGTCTGTATGTAGCCTCGCTACTTTTATAGCCTCGCTACTGTATATAACCTCTCTACTGTATGTAGCCTGTCTTTTTACTGTTGTTTTATTTCTTTACTTACTTACCTATTGTTCACCTAATACCTTTTATGCACTATTGGTTAGAGCCTGTAAGTAAGCATTTCACTGTACACCTGCTGTATTCAGCGCACGTGACAAATCAACTTTGGTGAAAATCTCCTAGAGATGAACGTACTTTGGTGCAAAAAGTGCAAATCAATCCCAGAACAACAGCAAAGGACCTTGTGAAGATGGTGGAGGAAACAGGTACAAAAGTATCTATATCCACAGTAAAACGAGTCCTATATCAACATAAGGCCACTCAGAAAGGAAGAAGCCACTGCTCCAAAACCACCATAAAAAAAGCCAGACTACAGTTTGCAACTGCACATGGGGACAAAGATCATACTTTTTGGAGAAATGTCCTCTGATCTGATGAAACAAAAATAGAACTGTTGGCCATAATGACCATCGTTCTGTTTGGAGGAAAAAGTGGGAGGCTTGCAAGCCGAAGAACACCATCCCAACCGTGAAGCACGGGGGTGGCAGCATCATGTTGTGGGGGTGCTTTGCTGCAGGAGGGACTGGTGCACTTCACAAAATAGATGGCATCATGAGGTAGGAAAATTATGTGGACATATTGAAGCAACATCTCAAGACATCAGTCAGGAAGTTAAAGCTTGGTCTCAAATGGGTCTTCCAAATGGACAATGACCCCAAACATACTTCCAATGTTGTGGCAAAATGGCTTAAGGACAAACAAAGTTAATGTATTGGAGTGGCGATCACAAAGCCCTGACCTCAATCCTATAGAAAATGTGTGGGCAGAACTGAAAAAGTGTGTGCGAGCAAGGAGGTCTACAAACCTGACTCAGTTACACCAGCTCTGTCAGGAGGAATGGGGCAAAATTCACCCAACATATTGTGGGAAGCTTGAGGAAGGCTACCCGAAACGTTTGACCCAAGTTAAACAATTTAAAGGCAATGCTACCAAATACTAATTGAGTGTATGTAAACTTCTGACCCACTGGGAATGCGATGAAAGAAATAAAAGCTGAAATAAATTATTCTCCCTACTATCTTTCTGACATTTCACATTCTTAAAATAAAGTGGTGATCCTAACTGACCTAAGACAGGGAACTTTTACTAGAATTAAATGTCAGGAATTGTGAAAAACTGAGTTTAAATGTATTTGGGTAAGGTGTATGTAAACCTCCAACTTCAACGGTATAGCTCCCTGGCTAACTTCAAGCATCAGCTATTTGAGCAGCTTACCGATCATTGCAGCTGTACACAGCCCATCTGTAAATAGCCCATCCAACTACCTACAAATCAAATCAATGTATTTATATAGCCCTTCGTACATCAGCTGAAATCTCAAAGTGCTGTACAGAAACCCAGCCTAAAACCCCAAACAGCAAGCAATGCATGTGAAAGAAGCACGGTGGCTAGGAAAAACTCCCTAGGAAAAACTCCCTAGAAAGGCCAAAAACCTAGGAAGAAACCTAGAGAGGAACCAGGCTATGAGGGGTGGCCAGTCCTCTTCTGGCTGTGCCGGGTGGATATTATAACAGAACATGGTCAAGATGTTAAAATGTTCATAAATGACCAGCATGGTCAGATAATAATAATCATTGTAGTTGTCGAGGGTGCAACAAGCACGTCCGGTGAACAGGTCAGGGTTCCATAGCCGCAGGCAGAACAGTTGAAACTGGAGCAGCAGCATGGCCAGGTGGACTGGGGACAGCAAGGAGTCATCATGCCAGGTAGTCCTGAGGCATGGTCCTAGGGCTCAGGTCCTCCGAGAGAAAGAAAGAAAGAGAGAAAGAGAGAATTAGAGAGAGCATATTTACATTCACACAGGACACCGGATAAGACAAGAGAATACTCCAGATGTAACAGACTGACCCTAGCCCTCCCGACACATAAACTACTGCAGCATAAATACTGGAGGCTGAGACAGGTGGATCAGAAGACACTGTGACCCCATCCGATGATACCCCTGGACAGGGCCAAACAGGCAGGATATAACCCCACCCACTTTGCCAAAGCACAGCCCCCACACCACTAGAGGGATGTCTCCAACCACCAACTTACCGTCCTAAGACAAGGCCGAGTATAGCCCACAAAGATCTCCGCCACGGCACAACCCAAGGGGGGGGCGCCAACCCAGACAGGAAGACCACTTCAGTGACTCAACCCACTCAAGTGACGCACCCCTCCCATGGACGGCATGGAAGAACACCAGTAAGCCAGTGACTCAGCCCCTGTAATAGGGTTAGAGGCAGAGAATCCCAGTGGAGAGAGTTACCACTTTCTGACTTCTCGAGTGGTTCATGGTGTATTAGGAATATGGCTCCCACAATCAGACAGCTCAGACTGACCAGTACCCCTGTAAAGCCCCACCCCCTCCCGGAGAATATATCACTGGCTAGAGGCCAACCCACACTTTCACTTCTATGAACGCACACAGTGAGGATCAGGCGGGTTAGGGAATCGTCGTTAGAGATGTAACCCCCAAACCTTATTGGTATTCGGTTCTTCTCCTAACTCTGTGATTGTTCGACAGTGTCAGTGTGTCTTACCCTCCCGCAATGTGTGATATGAACCCAGGTAGCTCTTTCGGCTATTCTCACCGTGAAGGCTATTACCAGGAACACTTGGTATGGGCCCTCCCACCGTGGCTGCTTCCAGTTCTTTTCTCCTCAGGGACTGGATCCACACCCAGTCTCCTGGTTGGATTGAGTGAATCATCTTCTCCTGTAATTCACCTGTTGGACACAAAGTCTCGGACATACGGGTTTGGTTAACCATGTGTTCTGTTAGTATATCTTCAACTTCTATGTCTACCTGTTCTGGCCTCCCTAACTCTGGCATTCAATATGGTTTACCTGATCAGCTAAAATGTAATCCATTATTTAAATGCATAGGCACTGTCTGTGTAAATAGTAATACGTTTTCCTGTCCCTAACTGACACGCATGGGTAAGGGCTACTATTTCTGCTTATTGTGCTGAATAGTTTCTCGGTAACGGCTCTGCTTCCAAGACCTCTGTGTCTGTAACTATAGCATATCCTGTTGCATTAGTGCCATCATGGTTCTTTCTTGATGATCCATCTACAAACATAGTCAGTTCCCCATCAGGTAAAGCTAGATAAGTCAAATCGGGTCTTGGTAGGACAACTTTCTCAGTTTCTGTTACACAATCATGTGGGCTGCCATCTGTTGCAATAGGAACTAATGTTGAGGGGTTCAGAGTAGTACAACATCCTATTGTCAAATTAGGCATGTTCAAAAGAATTATCATACGAGACAAATTTCTAGCTGGTGACATGTAAGCCATCTTATGTTCTAACAACAGTATGGATACGGCATGAGGAACTTTTAAAGTCAAATCATGATAGAGCACAACAGATGCCAAGTCCTCAACTGCCTGAGCTGCTGCCACCACAGACTGCAAACATAGTGGCATGGCTTGGGCTACTTCATCTAATCGGGAGGAATAGTAAGCAATAGGCCTATTTTTTTCCCCCGTGTCTCTTGGTCAGTACTGATGTCATGAAGCCCTCCCTACAGTCTACTTTCTGGGTAAAGGGGCGATCATATCTGGGAAACACCAGTACTGAGCTAGATGTTAATAACTTTTTAATGTTTAAAAACTGATTTTCAGCCTCATCTGTCCACTTGATCTTATCTTTTGCTGCCATAGCTTTACCATATATCAACTCACTAAGCTTCCCTCTATGTAATGCAAAATGGGGTATCCACGCACGGCAATAGTTAATCATTCCAAGAAAACTCATCATTTGTTTCTTATTGAGTGGTTTAGGTGCTTCTAGGATGGCTGTCTTTCTGGTAGAATTAAGTGTTCTCCCTTCTTGAGTTATAGTGTGCCCCAAATAGATAACTTCCTCCTGCCAGAGTTGCAACTTCCTCCTGCTGACTTTATGACCTTGTTCTGCTAAGAATACTAACAGTCTGCCTTACAGCCCTCCTGAGAAGGATTCGTAAAATATAATTTTCATAAATCAAAATTTAGCTTCCCTCGGGGCTCAAATTTTCCTAAATTACTAATAATTACTTTTAATAAAATCTATAATTTGACTTCAGGACTACTTACACTAAAATAACTCCTTTAATTAACCCCACATCAATGGGTCCTTGGGACCCTAACACGGAGGGTACCGCTTTTAACTCTTCTTCCTGTTCCTAAGTTAAAAACAAATCATCCTGACATTAATCGGGCCCCACGTCTAAGTGGACCCCAGGTTAAGTTCTCACTTCTACAATTCAGTTTTCATTTTTACCTGCCTAAAACTTAACTATGCTGCTCTCCACTCAGTAACTGTTATCTAACAATTCTGTATCACTTCTATCTTCTCTCAATCCTGACTTATTATGGGAATCTTACCTTCTGCTCTCTATCTTGCTCTCCTCCTGGCCCACCCTTTTGACACAAGGCTCTCATGTATTTTAGAAAAATCCACATGTCTTATAATAGTAATCCCTGAGATGATTCCATAGCTACTTAAATGTATCTCCATACTCTTCATGATCACCACAGATGTCATATATCCCTGTCCTGTTGGCTTAGAATATATCCTATATACTTAACCTAAGTCTACCGTTATTACGCTTATTCTGGCTAAATATAATAATAATATTATGGCAATTTCACAACCTTGTTGTGTTAAATTACTTACACTGCATCCAACCACAGCTGAACTTAGCTTTATAATGTATAAAAATACCCCTACTGGTCAAAAGAGATTCAAATAACATAATCAGATCAAATTCACTAATCTGAACTACTCCACAAAGAAACATTTTTGTACCCTTATCGTCATTCTGTCTTCTCATTGGTTCAAATTACCAATGTGTCTAAGAACTTTAACCTGTTAGGGCTAGGGGGCAGTATTTACACAGCCGGATAAAAACATACCCGCTTTAATCTGGTTATTACTACTGCCCAGAAACTAGAATATGCATATATTGATTGGGGAGACCTTCTTCCTGTTATCAGTTTCACAGTGGTCACAAGTTGTCTGCTGTCTGGTTGCTTACATTGCTAAATCATTAAGCTTCAACTTTTCTGACACACACATTAGTACATTCATCTTATAATCACTCGGTTATGCCTTTTCAGGGTGAAATCATTTAGTCAAACCTTTAATCATATTATTTCCATTACAATCCACCCTATTGGCTAAATATTTCACATACACTATAACACATCTATTTTTATTGGATTCAGAAATGTCACACAAAATCAAACTAGATCAAAGAAAACGAATACATGTATTTTCATTACATACTTATCAATGACTGTTCTAAGCCTATGTCCAGTCATAACTCTTCGGATTAGGATTTTTGCTATGACCTTCATTTAGAGAAACAGTCTTCCTAAACATTAAAGATGGTCTCGTCTAACATGGGCTCCCTGTAATTGAATGAATCCTCCACCAGGCTCGGCGTTAGGTATTTGTCATCCCACTGGTCTGAACTTGGAATCGGTCCGTATCTCACCATCTGCTCCGTCATCGATCTCTCCAGAGCCCTGGAAATGAGACCTCTCGCACAAGGGACCAAACAACAACCACATAATATCAACATAGTCATACAGGTGAAAGCAGCCCACAACACAGTGATTACAACCTTTTTCCATTTTCCGAATGTACTATCAAACCATCCCGTGAGTGCCGTGTCCACCCCGGAATTTTCTGCTAACTCCTGAGCTAAATTGTTTAGACCGGCATTCAGATCAGAAAATCACACACACACCACCCTTTTCAGCCAGAAGCATATCCAAAGCTATTCTATTCTGCAATACCATCAAAGTGGTCGCAGCTGTCTGTTCTGCTAACCCTTGAATTGCCTCTCTGGTATAGTTGATGAAACGCTGTTGGTTATAATAAATGTAATTTATCCAATCCACATTTTTATTGAGAGTCGACCACCAAAAAAGACTTGATTCCAATCCAGCCCATATCTGATTCCTAGCTTTAAACTCATCAGGCACCCCCCTTGGAACCCCAATGCTATCAATGTAAATTCTATCGTCAAAGGACCCTGACAGAGCACTCCTCCCCTCTCTTTCACCTGGCACTAGGTCTTTGTGTTGTATAAGGGTGAAGGGCATGCCTAACTGTACCAATGCACAAATACCAGTCCAATTTGCAGGCAGGTTTGGCCACAGCTTCATACCTCCACACAACCACCAGACATCCGCTCTCGGCCTTTTTATCTTACTAAAGTCCTCGGAACTCAACCACCCAGTCAGGTCCCTCATTGTCTCGTCAGTTGTAACATTCTCTGTCCTATTGCATGTTCTTACTTCCCCTACGTTCCATCCGTGTGTGTTGTGTCGAGCCACACAATAATAGTCTCCTCCTGCGACTGTGAAAGGGGGAAGTCTGAATCAAATGGACACATAGGATACAGATAATGCAGATCAGTGCAACTGTCTGGCTTCCTTGCCTTCATGAACAGCTTTACCATACAGGCCATTCCCCTTGGTAAATTAATTCCATCGAGTAGAAAGGGGATGGTTGTCAACTGAAGTTTGGCTGTTGCGCAGGCATAAATTTCTTCTTTAGCTACTGATCTAGCTGTATACTGAATCCATTCCAGCCATAGGTTGGAATCCCCAAACCAAGTCTCAAACCTCAATCACTTCCTTAAGATCTTTCGTCTGAACTATCCTCACCGGTCCTTGGCTCTGGATGACTACACGGGTAATGTCCGTTTTATCAGGGGTACTACTGGTATTCTGGCTGGCGGTAGAACTATCTCCTGTCCTAACCTCTACTACTCGGAATGGTACCGCAGTGTCGACAATGGTCTGGTCAAGGCCAACATACCATAACCCTAAATCCTCTTTCTTTATGCTTTTAATGGTCATTCCTATCTTCAAGCAATACTTCCCTTGCTCTGGATTGCAGTCAAAAACCCTGGCCTTCACTATACTCCATCTGTTTCTATATTGGGTGTGTGGATTGACATAGCCTTCTCTCTCTGTGTGAGCTATGACCTGATTCCATGAGTTACACCGGGATCTACACAGATATCTTCCCCATGAAGTCCGAGTCCTAGACTGCCAGGAGGTTAGGGACCCCATTTGGTCTGCATAGAACTCTATTGAGACATCCTTCCCTAACTCTGCTCTCACTTCCTTTTTATCTAGATCGAGTGACCTTTTGTACCTAGGCCATAAAAACTCCTCATCTTCTACACTATGGGTCAAGTTACCACTTTCTGACTTCTCGAGTGGTTCATGGTGTATTAGGAATATGGCTCCCACAATCAGACAGCTCAGACTGACCAGTACACCGTGTAAAGCCCCACCCCCCCCCGGAGAATATATCACTGGCTAGAGGCCAACCCACACTTTCACTTCTATGAACGCACACAGTGAGGATCGGGCGGGTTAGGGAATCTTCATTAGAGAGGTAACCCCTGAACCTTATTGGTATTCGGTTCTTCTCCTAACTCTGTGATTGTTCGACAGTGTCAGTGTGTCTTACCCTCCCGCAATGTGTGATATGAACCCAGGTAGCTCTTTCAGCTATTCTCACTGCAAAGGCTATTACCAGGAACACTTGGTATGGGCCCTCCCACCGTGGCTGCTTCCAGTTCTTTTCTCCTCAGGGACTGGATCCACATCCTGGTTGGATTGAGTGAATCATCTTCTCCTGTAATTCACCTGTTGGACACAAAGTCTCGGACATACGGGTTTGGTTAACCATGTGTTCTGTTAGTGTATCTTCAACTTCTATGTCTACCTGTTCTGGCCTCCCTAACTCTGGCATTCTATATGGTTTACCTGATCAGCTAAAATGTAATCTATTATTTAAAGAGATAGATCCTAGTAAACCAACTACCCTAATCATGTCCACCCAGGAAGTTGGGACCGCTTCTTCGCATTTAATATACTTATCTATTATAAAAAATGTTTTTTTTAAGTAGTTCGTTATCCAATAGGCCACAAAGTGTTTCAGAACCTGCTCTACTATCCCCCCTGTTGACACATGGCTCTGCCCATGTGTCAATCTTGCCGCATCTCTAAACAATGACTTAGGTAGTATTTGTTAACTTATCATGATACCAAATACCGTCCTTATATAAATTCAAATTTCAAATCAAATCAAATTTATTTTTATATAGCCCTTCGTACATCAGCTGATATTCTCAAAGTGCTGTACAGAAACCCAGCCTAAAACCCCAAACAGCAAGCAAAGCATGTGAAAGAAGCACGGTGGCTAGGAAAAACTCCCTAGGAAAAACTCCCTAGAAAGGCCAAAAACCTAGGAAGAAACTTAGAGAGGAACCAGGCTATGAGGGGTGGCCAGTCCTCTTCTGGCTGTGCAGGGTGGATATTATAACAGAACATGGTCAAGATGTTAAAATGTTAAAATGTTCATAAATGACCAGCATGGTCAAATAATAATAATCATAGTAGTTGTCGAGGGTGCAACAAGCAAGTCCGGTGAACAGGTCAGGGTTCCATAGCCGCAGGCAGAACAGTTGAAACTGGAGCAGCAGCACGGCCAGGTGGACTGGGGACAGCAAGGAGTCATCATACCAGGTAGTCCTGAGGCATGGTCCTAGGGCTCAGGTCCTCCGAGAGAAAGACAGAAAGAGAGAAAGAGAGAATTAGAGAGAGCATATTTACATACACACAGGACACCGGATAAGACAAGAGAAATACTCCAGATGTAACAGACTGACCCTAGCCCCCCGACACATAAACTACTGCAGCATAAATGCTGGAGGCTGAGACAGGAGGGATCAGAAGACACTGTGGCCCCATCCGATGATACCCCCGGACAGGGCCAAACAGGCAGGATATAACCCCACACCACTAGAGGGATGTCTCCAACCACCAACTTACCGTCCTAAGACAAGGCCGAGTATAGCCCACAACGATCTCCGCCATGGCACAACCCAAGGGGGGGCGCCAACCCAGACAGGAAGACCACGTCAGTGACTCAACCCACTCAAGTGACGCACCCCTCCCATGGACGGCATGGAAGAACACCAGTAGGCCAGTGACTCAGCCCCTGTAAAAGGGTTAGAGGCAGAGAATCCCAGTGGAAAGAGGGGAACCGGCAAGGCAGAGACAGCAAGGGCGGTTCGTTGCTCCAGCCTTTCCGTTCACCTTCACACTCCTGGGCCAGACTATACTTAACCTCTATGGGCTAGGTGGGACGCTTGCGTCCCACCTACGTAACAGCCACTGCTATCCTGTGGCGCGATTTTCAAAACCTTAAAAATCCTATTACTTCAATTTCTCAAACATATGACTATTTTACAGCCATTTAAAGACAAGACTCTCGTTAATCTAACCACACTGTCCGATTTCAAAAAGGCTTTACAACGAAAGCAAAACATTAGATTATGTCAGCAGAGTACCAAGCCAGAAATAATCAGACACCCATTTTTCAAGCCAGCATATAATGTCACCAAAACCCAGAAGACAGCTAAATGCAGCACTCACCTTTGATGATCTTCATCAGATGACAACCCTAGGACATTATGTTATACAATACATGCATGTTTTGTTCAATCAAGTTCATATTTATATCAAAAACCAGCTTTTTACATTAGCATGTGACGTTCAGAACTAGCATACCCCCCGCAAACTTCCGGGGAATTCGCTAACATTTTACTAAATTACTCACGATAAACGTTCACAAAAAGCATAACAATTATTTTAAGAATTATAGATACAGACCTCCTCTATGCACTCGATATGTCCGATTTTAAAATAGCTTTTTGGTGAAAGCACATTTTGCAATATTCTAAGTACATAGCCCAGGCATCACGGGCTCGCTATTTAGACACCCGGCAAGTTTAGCACTCACCATAATCATATTTACTATTATAAAAGTTTGATTACCTTTTGTTGTCTTCGTCAGAATGCACACCCAGGACTGCTACTTCAATAACAAATGTTGGTTTGGTCCAAAATAATCCATCGTTATATCCGAATAGCGGCGTTTTGTTCGTGCGTTCCAGACACTATCCGAAATAGTAAAGAAGTGTCGCGGGCATGGCGCAATTCGTGACAATAAAATTCTAAGTATTCCATTACCGTACTTCGAAGCATGTCAACCGCTGTTTAAAATCAATTTTTACGACATTTTTCTCAAGGAAAAGCGATAATATTCCGACAGGGAATCTCCTTTTCGGCAAACAGAGGAAAAAATCCCAAAGGCGGGGGCGGTCGGGGTCATGCGCATAAGCCAGTGTCCCTTGATCGGCCACTTGAGAAAGGCGATAATGTGTTTCAGCCTGGGGCTGGAATGACGACATTCTGTTTTTTCCCGGGCTCTGAGAGCCTATGGAAGACGTGGGAAGTGTCACGTTAGAGCAGAGATCCTTAGTAAATGATAGAGATGGAAAACAAGTTCAAGAAATGGTCAGACAGGCCACTTCCTGTAAAGGAATCTCTCAGGTTTTGACCTGCCATTTGAGTTCTGTTATACTCACAGACACCATTCAAACAGTTTTAGAAAATGTAGGGTGTTTTCTATCCATATGTAATAAGTATATGCATATTCTAGTTACTGGGTAGAGTGGTAACCAGATTAAATCGGGTATGTTTTTTATCCAGCCGTGTCAATACTGCCCCCTAGCCCTAACAGGTTAACCTCTTGGGGCTATGTGGGACGCTAGCGTGCCACCCGTGGTGCACTCTATCAACAGCAGGTGCATTTCAAGAGCGGCAAATTTGAAACCAAATAAATGTCAAAATTCAAATTTTTCAAACATACAACTATCTTACACCTTTGAAAGATAAACATCTCCTTAATCTAACCACGTTGTCCGATTTCAAAAAGGTTTTACGGCGAAAGCATAAAGTTAGATTATGTTAGGAGAGTACATTGACAATAGCTGTGTGTAATGTTTTGTCAATTCAAAGACAGGCGTCACCAAAACCATAAAACCAGCTAAAATGATGCACTAACCTTTGACAATCTCCATCAGATGACACTCCTAGGACATTATGTTAGACAATGCATGCATTTTTAGTTCTATCAAGTTCATATTTATATCCAAAAACAGCGTTTTACTATGGCGTTGATGTTCAGGAAATCGTTTCCCTTCAATAACCGGCAGTCAAGTCAGCACCACAAATTAAATAATTAAAATTAGAAAACATTGGTAAAATATTATATTGTCATTTAAAGAATTATAGATTTACATCTCTTGAACGCAATCGACTTGCCAGATTTAAAAATAACCTTACTGGGAAATCACACTTTGCAATAATCTGAGCACTGCGCCCAGAAAAATACGCTTTGCGATACAGACAAACGCCATGTTGGAGAGATCTAAAATCGAAAATACTATGTAAATAATCCATTACCTTTGATTCTCTTCATCAGATGTCACTTCCAGGAATCCCAGGTCCATAACGAATGTAGTTTTGTTCAAAAAAGCTCATCATTTATGTCCAAAAAGCTCCGTGTTGTTAGCACATGATCTAAGCCCGCCGGACTTCACTTCATGAACGAGGGGAAAAAATATATTTACGTTCGTTCAAACATGTCAAACGTTGTATAGCATAAATCATTAGGGCCTTTTTTAACCAGAACATGAATAATATTCAAGGTGGACGAATGCATACTCTTTTAAAACGTATTGGAACGAGGGTACCCAACATGACCTCGCGCGCCAGGAGTCTAATCGGCCATCACCGTTCCAAGGCTCTTGTTCGGTCAGATCTCCCTCGCAGAAGACTCAAAACACTTTGTAAAGGCTGGTGACATCTAGTGGAAGCAATAGGAAGTGCCAAAACATTCCTCAGCCCCTGTCCCTCTAATGTGGGCCTCACATATACAAATAGCTAACTTTTCTGGCAAAAGTACAGCATCTAATAGATTCTAAATCAACTGAGTGTGTGTAATAGGTTTCCCAGAAGTGGTTACCATTCCCCTGCTTCTCCATTGGGCTGCAAATATGTGTACTGTGTTAAATGCATAGGCACTGTCTGTGTAAATAGTAATACGTTTTCCTGTCCCTAACTGACACGCACGGGTAAGTGCTACTATTTCTGCCTATTGTGCTGAATAGTTTCTCGGTAACGGCTCTGCTTCCAAGACCTCTGTGTCTGTAACTATAGCATATCCTGTCGCATTAGTACCATCATGGTTCTTTCTTGATGATCCATCTACAAACATAGTCAGTTCCCCATCAGGTAAAGCTAGATAAGTCAAATCGGGTCTTGGTAGGACAACTTTCTCAGTTTCTGTTACACAATCATTTGGGCTGCCATCTGTTTACAATATGAACTAATGTTGAGGGGTTCAAAGTAGTACAACATCCTATTGTCAAATTAGGCATGTTCAAAAGAATTATCATACGAGACAAATGTCTAGCTGGTGACATGTAAGCCATCTTATGTTCTAACAACAGTATGGATACGGCATGAGGAACTTTTAAAGTCAAAATCATGATAGAGCACAACAGATGCCGAGTCCTCAACTGCCTGAGCTGCTGCCACCACAGACTGCAAACATTGTGGCATGGCTTGGGCTACTTCATCTAATCAGGAGGAATAGTAAGCAATAGGCCTATTTTTTCCCCCGTGTCTCTGGGTCAGTACTGATGTCATGAACCCCTCCCTACAGTCTACTGTCTGGGTAAAGGGGCGATCATGTCTGGGAAACGCCAGTACTGAGCTAGATGTTAATAACTTTTTAATGTTTACAAACTGATTTTCAGCCTCATCTGTCCACTTGATCTTATCTTTTGCTGCCATAGCTTTACCATATATCAACTCACTAAGCTTCCCTGTATGTAATGGAAAATGGGGTATCCACGCACGGCAATAGTTAATCATTCCAAGAAAACTCATCATTTGTTTCTTATTGAGTGGTTTAGGTTCTTCTAGGATGGCTGTCTTTCTGGTAGAATTAACCTCTTACATCTAGACGTTCCACTAGCGGAACACCGCTCCAATATCCAATGATAGGGCGTGGCGCGAAATACAAACTCCTCGAAAATCCGAAAACTTCAATTTTTCAAACATATGACTATTTTACACCATTTTAAAAGACAAGACTCTCCTTTATCTAACCACACTGGCTGTTAGCCAGCCTGCCAGCTTAGTGGAGTCTGCCACTAGCACAGTCAGTGTAGTCGGCTCAGCTATCCCCATTGAGACCGTGTCAGTGCCTCGATCTAGGTTGGGCAAAACTAAACATGGCGGAGTTTGCCTTAGCAATCTCACTGGAATAAAGACCTCCTCCATTCCTGCCATTATTGAAAGAGATCGTGATACCTCACATCTCAAAATAGGGCTACTTAATGTTAGATCCCTCACTTCCAAGGCAGTTATAGTCAATGAACTAATCACCGATCATAATCTTGATGTGATTGGCCTGACTGAAACATGGCTTAAGCCTGATGAATTTACTGTGTTAAATGAGGCCTCACCTCCTGGTTACACTAGTGACCATATCCCCCGCGCATCCCGCAAAGGTGGAGGTGTTGTTAACATTTACGATAGCAAATTTCAATTTACAAAAAAAACAACAACGACATTTTCGTCTTTTGAGCTTCTAGTCATGAAATCTATGCAGCCGACTCAATCACTTTTTATAGCTACTGTTTACAGGCCTCCTGGGCCATATACAGCGTTCCTCACTGAGTTCCCTGAATTCCTATCGGACATTGTAGTCTTAGCAGATAATATTCAAATTTTTGGTGACTTTAATATTCACATGGAAAAGACCACAGACCCACTCCAAAAGGCTTTCGGAGCCATCATCGACTCAGTGGGTTTTGTCCAACATGTCTCTGGACCTACTCACTGCCACAGTCATACTCTTGACCTTGTTTTGTCCCGTGAAATAAATGTTGTGGATCTTAATGTTTTTCCTCATAATCCTGGACTATCGGACCACCATTTTATTACGTTTGCAATCGCAACAAATAATCTGCTCAGACCCCAACCAAGGAGCATCAAAAGTCGTGCTATAAATTCCCAGACAACCCAAAGATTCCTTGATGCCCTTCCAGACTCCCTCTGCCTGCCCAAGGACGTCAGAGGACAAAAATCAGTTAACCACCTAACTGAGGAACTCAATTTAACCTTGCGCAATTCCCTAGATGCAGTCGCACCCCTAAAAACTAAAAACATTTGTCATAAGAAACTAGCTCCCTGGTATACAGAAAATACACGAGCTCTGAAGCAAGCTTCCAGAAAATTGGAACGGAAATGGAGCCACACCAAACTGGAAGTCTTCCGACTAGCTTGGAAAGACAGTACCGGTGCAGTATCGAAGAGCCCTCACTGTTGCTCGATCGATCATCCTATTTTTCCAACTTAATTGAGGAAAATAAGAACAATCCGAAATTTATTTTTGATACTGTCACAAAGCTAACTAAAAAGCAGCATTCCCCAAGAGAGGATGGCTTTTCACTTCAGCAGTAATAAATTCATGAACTTCTTTGAGGAAAAGATCATGATCATTAGAAAGCAAATTACGGACTCCTCTTTAAATCTGCGTTATTCCTCCAAAGCTCCGTTGTCCTGAGTCATCACAACTCTGCCAGGACCTAGGATCAAGGGAGACACTAAAGTGTTTTTAGTACTATATCTCTTGACACAATGATGAAAATAATCATGGCCTCTAAACCTTCAAGCTGCATACTGGACCCTATTCCAACTAAACTACTGAAAGAGCTGCTTCCTGTGCTTGGCCCTCCTATGTTGAACATAATAAACGGCTAGAACCAAAAAATGTGATCATATTACTCCAGTGTTAGCCTCCCTACACTGGCTTCCTGTTAAGGCAAGGGCTGATTTCAAGGTGTTACTGCTAACCAACAAAGCATTACATGGGCTTGCTCCTACCTATCTTTCCTATTTGGTCCTGCCATACATACCTACACGTACGCTACGGTCACAAGACGCAGGCCTCCTAATTGTCCCTAGAATTTCTAAGCAAACGGCTGGAGGTAGGGCTTTCTCCTATAGAGCTAAATTTTTATGGAATAGTCTGCCTACCCATGTGAGAGATGTAGACTCGGTCTCAACCTTTAAGTCTTTACTGAAGACTCATCTCTTCAGTGGGTCCTATGATTGAGTGTAGTCTGTCCCAGGAATGTGAAGGTGAACGGAAAGGCTCTGGAGCAACGAACCGCCCTTGCTGTCTCTGTTCCCCTCTCTCCACTGGCATTCTCTGCCTCTAACCCTATTACAGGGGCTGAGTCACTGGCTTATTGGTGTTCTTCCATGCCGTCCCTATTAGGGGTGCATCACTTGAGTGGGTTGAGTCACTGACGTGGTCTTCCTGTCTGAGTTGGCGCCCCCCCCCTTGTGTTGTGCCGTGGCGGAGATCTTTGTGGGCTATACTCGGCCTTGTCTCAGGATGGTAAGTTGGTGGTTGAAGATATCCCTCTAGTGGTGTGTGGACTGTGCTTTGGCAAAGTGGGTGGGGTTATATCCTTCCTGTTTGACCCTGTCCGCGGGTATCGTTGGATGGGGCCACAGTGTCTCCTGACCCCTCCTGTCTCAGCCTCCAGTATTTATGCTGCAGTAGTTTATGTGTCGGGGGGCTAGGGTCAGTCTGTTATATCTGGAGAATTTCTCCTGTCTTATCCGGTGTCCTGTGTGAATTTAATTATGCTCTCTCTAATTCTCTCTCTCTTTCTCTCTTTCTTTCTTTCTCTCTCTCGGAGGACCTGAGCCCTAGGTCCATGCCTCAGGACTACCTGACATGATGACTCCTTGCTGTCCCCAGTCCACTTGGCCGTGCTGCTGCTCCAGTTTCAACTGTTGTGCCTGCGGCTATGGAACCCTGACCTGTTCACCAGACGTGCTACCTGTCCCAGACCTTCTGTTTTCAACTCTCTAGAGACAGCAGGAGTGGTAGAGATACTCTCAATGATCGGCTATGAAAAGCCAACTGACATTTACTCCTGAGGTGCTGACCTGTTGCACTCTCAACATCCATTGTGATTATTATTATTTGACCATGCTGGTCATTTATGAACATTTGAACATCTTGGCCATGTTGTGTTATAATATCCACCCGCACAGCCAGAAGAGGACTGGCCACCCCTCATAGCCTGGTTCCTCTCTAGGTTTCTTCCTAGGTTCTGGCCTTTCTAGGGAGTTTTTCCTAGCCACCCCTCATAGCCTGGTTCCTCTCTAGGTTTCTTCCTAGGTTCTGGCCTTTCTAGGGAGTTTTTCCTAGCCACCGTGCTTCTACACCAACATTGCTTGCTGTTTGGGGTTTTAGGCTGGGTTTCTGTACAGCACTTTGAGATATCAGCTGATGTAAGAAGGGCTTTATAAATACATTTGGTTTGATTTACCAGATTTGGTTTGACCCTCTACAATTGTCCTTGGACTCTTCCCAGTTTTATATTGCAACAACAACAAAATATGCTTTCATTGATTTCCAACATGATTTGAACATATAAAATGTGTCTGTATTTTCCTTATAAACAGTTGTAACAATAACAATCTAATCCTCAAATAAAATGCCAACCTGTGCTGTAACTGCAGTAGCAGAATTACACCATGGCTTGATGTCTTAACTACAACAGCTGTTGCCATATTTTAGCTTTCAGTCAAACTCGGCAAACATGAAACTAAAACTTAAGTTTAGGCATTAATTCTGAATAGTTAAGATTAGTGTAAAGTAAAGGGAAAAGCTTAATAAAATACAATAACAAACTTTCTAGCGCATAGAGAATTGAACACCCAACCTTTGGATTGGGAGTCTGCAGCTTATATATAGTTGAAGTCTGAGGTTAACATTCACCTTAGCCAAATACATTTAAACTCAATTTTTCAATACCCCCTCCTCTCCCCTACCTTCCCTATACCCCCTCCTCTCTCCTACCTTCCCTATACCCCCCTCCTCTCCCCTACCTTCCCTATACCCCCTCCTCTCCCCTACCTTCCCTATACCCCCTCCTCTCCCCTACCTTCCCTATACCCCCCTCCTCTCCCCTACCTTCCCTATACCCCCTCCTCTCCCCTACCTTCCCTATACCCTCCTCCTCTCCCCTACCTTCCCTATACCCCCTCCTCTCCCCTACCTTCCCTATACCCCCCTCCTCTCCCCTACCTTCCCTATACCCCTCCTCTCCCCTACCTTCCCTATACCCCCTCCTCTCCCCTACCTTCCCTATACCCCCTCCTCTCCCCTACCTTCCCTATACCCCCTCTTCTCCCCTACCTTCCCTATACCCTCCTCCTCTCCCCTACCTTCCCTATACCCCCTCCTCTCCCCTACCTTCCCTATACCCCTCCTCTCCCTACCTTCCCTATACCCCCTCCTCTCACCTACCTTCCCTATACCCCCTTCCTCTCCCCTACCTTCCCTATACCCCCTCCTCTCCCCTACCTTCCCTATACCCCCCTCCTCTCCCCTACCTTCCCTATACCCCCCTCCTCTCCCCTACCTTCCCTATACCTCCTCCTCTCCCCTACCTTCCCTATACCCTCCTCTCCCCTACCTTCCCTATACCCCCTCCTCTCCCCTACCTTCCCTATACCCCCCTCCTCTCCCCTACCTTCCCTATACCCCCCTCCTCTCCCCTACCTTCCCTATACCCCCCTCCTCTCCCCTACCTTCCCTTTACCCCCCTCCTCTCCCCTACCTTCCCTATACCCCCCCTCCTCTCCCCTACCTTCCCTATACCCCCTCCTCTCCCCTACCTTCCCTATACCCCCCTCCTCTCCCCTACCTTCCCTATACCCCCCTCCTCTCCCCTACCTTCCCTCTACCCCCTCCTCTCCCCTACCTTCCCTATACCCCCCTCCTCTCCCCTACCTTCCCTATACCCCCCTCCTCTCCCCTACCTTCCCTATACCTCCTCCTCTCCCTACCTTCCCTATACCCCCCTCCTCTCCCCTGCCTTCCCTATACCCCCCTCCTCTCCCCTACCGTCCCAATACCCCCTCCTCTCCCCTACCTTCCCTTTACCCCCCTCCTCTCCCCTACCTTCCCTATACCCCCCCTCCTCGCCCCTACCTTCCCTATACCCCCTCCTCTCCCCTACCTTCCCTATACCCCCTCCTCTCCCCTACCTTCCCTATACCCCCCTACCTTCCCTATACCCCCTCTTCTCCCCTACCTTCCCTATACCCCCTCTCCTCTCCCCTACCTTCCCTATACCCCCTCCTCTCCCCTAACTTCCCTATACCCCCCTCCTCTCCCCTACCTTCCCTATACCCCCCTCCTCTCCCCTACCTTCCCTATACCCCCTCCTCTCCCCTACCTTCCCTATACCCCCCTCCTCTCCCCTACCTTCCCTATACCCCTCCTCTCCCTACCTTCCCTATACCCCCTCCTCTCCCCTACCTTCCCTATACCCCCCTCCTCTCCCCTACCTTCCCTATACCCCCTCCTCTCCCCTACCTTCCCTATACCCCCTCCTCTCCCCTACCTTCCCTATACCCCCTCCTCTCCCCTACCTTCCCTATACCCCCCTCCTCTCCCCTACCTTCCCTATACCCCCCTCCTCTCCCCTACCTTCCCTATACCCCCTCCTCTCCCCTACCTTCCCTATACCCCCCTCCTCTCCCCTACCTTCCCTATACCCCCCTCCTCTCCCCTACCTTCCCTATACCCCCCCCCCCCCATTATGTTGGACCATGTTTATTTGTTTGAATCTTGTCTTTGTTTGTGATCAGGTTAGAAGAGAATGACTCCTCAATCCAAGAGGTCCTGGAGCAGCTGTGATCAGGTTAGAAGAGAATGACTCCTCAACCCAAGAGGCCCTGGAGCAGCTGTGATTAGGTTAGAAGAGAATGACTCCTCAACCCAAGAGGCCCTGGAGCAGCTGTGATCAGGTTAGAAGAGAATGACTCCTCAACCAAAGAGGCCTTGGAGCAGCTGTGATCAGGTTAGAAGAGAATGACTCCTCAACCCAAGAGGCCCTGGAGCAGCAGTGAGAGAGCATCAGTGTGGAAAGAAACGTTTGGGGAAATTTAAAGAAAGTTTCCTGGTAAAGAGGATTGTCTGTTACGTAAAGGGTCAGAGCCACTGAGTGGACAAAATATTAAGGATACCTTCCTAATATTGAGTTACGCCTGGTCAGTTTGTCATGGAAAGAAAAGGTGTCCTTAATGTTTTGTGTAAATTACATAATAATTATACATTTATGGATTGTTTTATGTTGCCTATTGTTTTCTCTTTATTCAACCTGCCATCTACCCACCTGGGGACTGAGGGTTATGAGAGAACCCCCACATCACTAGCTTCTCTTTATTCAACCTGCCATCTACCCACCTGGGGACTGAGGGTTATGAGAGAACCCCCACATCACTAGCTTCTCTTTATTCAACCTGCCATCTACCCACCTGGGGACTGAGGGTTATGAGAGAACCCCCACATCACTAGCTTCTCTTTATTCAACCTGCCATCTACGCACCTGGGGACTGAGGGTTATGAGAGAACCCCCACATCACTAGCTTCTCTTTATTCAACCTGCCATCTACCCACCTGGGGACTGAGGGTTATGAGAGAACCCCCACATCACTAGCTTCTCTTTATTCAACCTGCCATCTACCCACCTGGGGACTGAGGGTTATGAGAGAACCCCCACATCACTAGCTTCTCTTTATTCAACCTGCCATCTACCCACCTGGGGACTGAGGCTTATGAGAGAACCCCCACATCACTAGCTTGCATGTTCTGCAGCCTTGTAAAGATAAGGAGGGGACGACTGGGAGGCAGGTTGGCATTTATTGTCATGAATCTTGCCCTGGAGGCAGGTTGGCATTTATTGTCATGAATCTTGCCCTGGAGGCAGGTTGGCATTTATTGTCATAAATCTTGCCCTGGAGGCAGGTTGGCATTTATTGTCATGAATCTTGCCCTGGAGGCAGTTCAGCAAAGTGGTTACTAGCTGGCACAGGCACAAAATAATACAATCCGATTTTAATCCTAACCTCAACCCTAACCACACTGCTAATCCTTCCCTTAAATTAAGACCATAAAACAAAATTATTTTCCACAGACAATTCTGACTTTGCAGCTGACATATCTAGAGGAAATCGCAGTTCTGCCTCCATGTCAAGATTCATGACAAACGTCAACATGAGACAGGGAGAAGCAATGTAAAAATCAATAACAAAATTGTTTTCACAATTAACATGCTTTTTCTTGTTTCAAGTATGTTTTATTATGAAAAGTACAATTTATCCATGTATACTTGTACAACTATCGAGCGTATGTCCACATATAATTGTACAATTTGTTTTTCCAACATAAAAGACAAGAAATGATCACATTGGTATTTTAACAGTGTTATTGTAAGAGTTTAAATGTTTAAACAGAGGATACATCTAAAACAGGGATAAAACAAGTGTAGTATGTTCTGAGAATGTTACTTTAACGTCGACTCATAACGTCACACTATAACTTCATGGGAGTCTTGTGGAAAGACTGCATGTTGTTTTGGGTGGATTGAGTGACGTCTTCATCAACATTTTGCAGAATATTCAGGTAATATTTTCACCTCTTGTCGGCTGCAGACATTCATAAGGAGTTCCAGTAGTTTATTTGTCATTTGCAGGTATTAAAAGTAATACATACATTGTAATTCCTTGTTGGATCTCTCTCACATACAGGACAGTACATACCAGATACCAGAGGAGGCTGCTGAGGGGAGGACGGCTCATAATAATGTCTGGAACAGAGTGAATGAAATGGAACACATGGAAACCACGTGTTTGATACCATTCCACTTATTCCACTCCAGCCACTACAAGCCTGTCCTCCCTAAATAAGGTCCCACCAACCTCCTGTGGTACAAACACAAACAGTAAAATATATCATAAAAAATGCAAAGTGGTAAAAGATCAGAAAATATTACAAGCCTGTCACGTGTGAGTGTCCAGTGTGTGTTTGTCCATTGTGTGTGTGTTCAGTGTGTGTGTGTGTCAGTGTTTATGTGTGTCAGTGTATGTGTGTGTGT
Organism: Salmo salar; assembly: GCF_965601325.2. Taxonomy (NCBI): domain Eukaryota; kingdom Metazoa; phylum Chordata; class Actinopteri; order Salmoniformes; family Salmonidae; genus Salmo; species Salmo salar. Next base: position 643,320 of record NW_027675339.1, read on the forward strand.
GTGTGTGTGTGTCCAGTGAGTGTGTGTGTCCAGTGAGTGTGTGTGTGTGTCATTGTGTGTGTGTGTTCAGTGTGTGTGTGTGTCAGTGTTTATGTGTGTCAGTGTGCGTGTAAGTGTGTGTGTGTGTGTGTGTGTGTGTGTGTGTGTGTGTGTGTGTGTGTGTGTGTGTGTGTGTGTGTGTGTGTGTGTGTCAGTGTTTGTGTGTGTGTGTGTCCAGTGTGTGTTGAGTGTGTGTATATCCAGTGTGTGTTTGTGTGTGTGTGTCCAGTGTGTGTGTGTGTGTGTCCAGTGTGTGTTGAGTGTGTGTATATCCAGTGTGTGTGTGTGTGTGTGTGTGTGTGTGTCCAGTTATTATTTTAGGGACACTGAAGAGCCAACATAATCAACTCTAAATCCTGGATAGAGGGGCTCAGTGAATGTGGAGGTGAATGTGATCAGGTGGGTCAGTGTGTCAGAGGAGGCTCTATAGAAGAACAGAGTGCCGGCTGGCCAGTCCAGATACACTCCTACTCTGTGGGAGCTGGAGGAGGGGACGACTATGGTAGTGAGATTATTATTGTGCCAGGCAGAGTAACTGTTGTCAGAGCAGAACAGACTCCAGGACTTGTCATTGTGTCCAAGACAACAGTCATCACCCCTTCCTCTCCTGTTGATTCCTTTATATGTCACTCCTATACCAGCCCCCCCACTCCACTCTACCTCCCAGTAACAGCGCCCAGTCAGACCTTCTCTACACAGCACCTGTCTCCAGTCCTCAAATTTCTCTGGGTGATCAGGATATGGCTGCTTCTCTCTCCTCCATGTCACCTTTCTGTTCTCCTCAGACAGAGAGAGGTGTCTGTTTACTGTGTTTGGGTCCAGTGTGAGATCACAGATATCTGATGGATGAAACCAGACACAATATTAGAAATCATCATCATTCACATTAGAATGTTAACCTCTATGGGCTAGGTGGGACGCTAGCGTGCCACCCGTGGTGCACTCCATCAACAGCAGGTGCATTTCAAGAGCGGCAAATTTGAATCCAAATAAATGTCCAAATTCAAATTTTTCAAACATACAACTATTTTACACCCTTTGAAAGATAAACATCTCCTTAATCTAACCACGTTTTATGATTTCAAAAAGGTTTTACGGCGAAAGCATAAATTTAGAGTATGTTAGGACAGTACATTTACAAGAGTTGTGTGTAATGTTTTGTCAATTCAAAGACAGGGTCACCAAAACCATAAAACCAGCTAAAATGATGCACTAACTTTTTACAATCTCCATCAGATGACACTCCTAGGACATTATGTTAGACAATGCATGCATTTTTAGTTCTATCAAGTTCATATTTATATCCAAAAACAGCGTTTTACTATGGCATTGATGTTGAGGAAATCGTTTCCCTCCAATAACCGGCAGTCAAGTCAGCACCACTAATTAAATAATTAAAATGAGAAAACATTGGTAAAATATTATATTGTCATTTAAAGAATTATAGATTTACATCTCTTGAACGCAATCAACTTGCCAGATTTAAAAATAACCTTACTGGGAAATCACACTTTGCAATAATCTGAGCACTGCGCCCAGAAAAATACGCGTTGCGATACAGACTAGACGTCATGTTGGGGAGATCTAAAATCGAAAATACTATGTAAATAATCCATTACCTTTGATTCTCTTCATCAGATGTCACTTCCAGGTATCACAGGTCCATAACGAATGTAGTTTTGTTCAAAAAAGCTCATCATTTATGTCCAAAAATCTCCGTCTTGTTAGCACATGATCTAAGCCAGCCGGACTTCTCGTCATGAACGAGGGGAAAAAATATATTTACGTTCGTTCAAACATGTCAAACGTTGTATAGCATAAATCATTAGGGCCTTTTTTAACCAGAACATGAATAATATTCAAGGTGGACGAATGCATACTCTTTTATAACGTATTGGAACGAGGGTACCCAACATGAACTCGCGCGCCAGGTGTCTAATGGGCCATCATCGTTCCATGGCTCTTGTTCGGTCAGATCTCCCTCCAGAAGACTCAAAACACTTTGTAAAGGCTGGTGACATCTAGTGGAAGCAATAGGAAGTGCCAAAATATTCCTCAGCCCCTGTGTTTTTCAATGGGATAGGTTTAAAGGTAATACAACACATCAGGTATCCACTTCCTGTCAGAAAATGTCTCAGGGTTAACAGGTTAACCTCTTAGGGCTAAGGGGCAGTATTTACACCGCCGGATAAAAAACGTACCCGATTTAATCTGGTTACTACTCCTACCCAGTAACTAGAATATGCATATACTTATTAGATATGGATAGAAAACACCCTAAAGTTTCTAAAACTGTTTGAATGGTGTCTGTGAGTATAACAGAACTCATATGGCAGGCAAAGACCTGAGAGATTCCTTTACAGGAAGTGGCCTGTCTGACCATTTATTGGCTTTCTTTGACATCTCTTTCCAAAACAAAGGATCTCTGCGGTAACGTGACACTTCCCACGGCTCCCAGAGCCCGGGAAAAACCTGAATGTCGTCATTCCAGCCCCAGGCTGAAACACATTATCGCCTTTGTCAAGTGGCCGATCAGGGGACAGTGGGCTTAGGCGCGTGCACTGGCCGCCCCCGTCTTTCTTTTTTTTCCTCTATTTACCGAAACGCAGATTCCCGGTCGGAATATTATCGCTTTTTTACGTGATAAATTGCATAAAAATTGATTTTAAACAGCGGTTGACATGCTTCGAAGTACGGTAATGGAATATTTAGAATTTTTTTGTCACGAAATGCGCCATGCTCGTAACCCTGATTTACCATTCCGGATAGTGTCTAGAACGCACGAACAAAACGGCGCTATTTGGATATAACGATGGATTATTTGGGACCAAACCAACATTTGTTATTGAAGTAGAAGTCCTGGGAGTGCATTCTGACGAAGAACACCAAAGGTAATAAAATTTTTGTTATAGTAAATCTGATTTTGGTGAAGGCTAAACTTGCTGGGTGTCTAAATAGCTAGCCCGTGATGGGTGGGCTATGTACTTAGAATATTGCAAAATGTGCTTTCACCAAAAAGCTATTTTAAAATCGGACATATCGAGTGCATAGAGGAGTTCTGTATCTATAATTCTTAAAATAATTGTTTTGCTTTTTGTGAACGTTTATCGTGAGTAATTTAGTAAATTGTTAGTAAAATCCCCGGAAGTTTGCTAGTTCCTAAACATGTTAACCTGTTATGGATAGGGGGCAGTATTTTCACGGCCGGATAAAAAACGTACCCGAGTTAATCTGATTATTACTCCTGCCCAGAAACTAGAATATGCATATTATTATTAGCTTTGGATAGAAAACACTCCAAAGTTTCTAAAACTTTTTCAATGGTGTCTGTGAGTATAACAGAACTCATTTGGCAGGCCAAAACCTGAGAAGATTCCCTACAGGAAGCGCCCTCTCTGACCATTTCTTGGCCTTCTTGATCATCTCTAACCAAAACAGGGGATCTCTGGCATGACGTGACATTTTCTAACGCTCCCATAGGCTCTCAGAAGGCGCTAGAAATTTGAATGGTTGCTTTGGAGCCCCAGGCTGAAACACATTAGCGCCTTTTGTAAGTGGTCTATCAAAGGGCAATGAGAATGGAGGGGCGTGCATGAGTCGGCCGACTCCATGTTTACTTTCTCTCTCTTTGAACGTATACAGGGTTTCCCGGTCGGAATATTATTGCTTTTTTATGAGAAAAATAGCATAAAAATTGATTTTAACCTGTTGGGTCTAGGGGGCAGCATTTGCACGTCTGGATAAAAAAAATGTACCCGATTTAATCTGGTTACTAATCCTACCTAGTAACTAGAATATGCATATACTTATTATATATGGATAGAAAACACTCTAAAGTTTCCAAAACTGTTTGAATGGTGTCTGTGAGTATAACAGAACTCATTTGGCAGGCAAAACCCTGAGACATTTTCTGACAGGAAGTGGATACCTGATGTGTTGTATTGACTTTAAACCTATCCCATTGAAAAACACAGGGGTTTAGGAATATTTTGGCACTTCCTATTGCTTCCACTAGATGTCACCAGCCTTTACAAAGTGTTTTGAGTCTTCTGGAGGGAGATCTGACCGAACAAGAGCCATGGAACGATGATGGCCCATTAGACACCTGGCGCGCTAGTTCATGTTGGGTACCCTCGTTCCAATACGTTATAAAAGAGTATGCATTCGTCCACCTTGAATATTATTCATGTTCTGGTTAAAAAAGGCCCTAATGATTTATGCTATACAACGTTTGACATGTTTGAACGAACGGAAATATATTTTTTCCCCTCGTTCATGACGAGAAGTCCGGCTGGCTTACATCATGTGCTAACGAGACGGAGATTTTTGGACATAAATGATGAGCTTTTTTGAACAAAACTACATTCGTTATGGACCTGTGATACCTGGAAGTGACATCTGATGAAGAGAATCAAAGGTAATGGATTATTTACATAGTATTTTCGATTTTAGATCTCCCCAACATGACGTCTAGTCTGTATCGCAACGCGTATTTTTCTGGGCGCAGTGCTCAGATTATTGCAAAGTGTGATTTCCCAGTAAGGTTATTTTTAAATCTGGCAAGTTGATTGAGTTCAAGAGATGTAAATCTATAATTCTTTAAATGACAATATAATATTTTACCAATGTTTTCTAATTTTAATTATTTAATTTGTTACGCTGACTTGACTGCCGGTTATTGGAGGGAAACGATTTCCTCAACATCAATGCCATAGTAAAACGCTGTTTTTGGATATAAATATGAACTTGATAGAACTAAAAATGCATGCATTGTCTAACATAATGTCCTAGGAGTGTCATCTGATGGAGATTGTAAAAGGTTAGTGCATCATTTTAGCTGGTTTTATGGTTTTGGTGACCCTGTCTTTGACTTGACAAAACATTACACACAACTCTTGTAAATGTACTGTCCTAACATACTCTAAATTTATGCTTTCGCCGTAAAACCTTTTTGAAATCGTAAAACGTGGTTAGATTAAGGAGATGTTTATCTTTCAAATGGTGTAACATAGTTGTATTTTTGAAAAATTTGAATTTTGACATTTATTTGGATTCAAATTTGCCGCTCTTGAAATGCACCTGCTGTTGATGGAGTGCACCACGGGTGGCACGCTAGCGTCCCACCTAGCCCCAAGAGGTTAAACAGCGGTTGACATGCTTCGAAGTACGGTAATGGAATATTTAGAATTTTTTTGTCACGAAAAGCGCCGTGCGCGTGACACTTATTTACCTTTCGGATAGTGTCTTGAACGCACAAACACAACGCCGCTATTTAGATATAACTATGGATTATTTTGAACCAAAACAACATTTGTTATTGAAGTAGAGTTTTGTGAGGGCTAAACTTGGTGGGTGTCAAAATAGCTAGCCCGTGATGGCTGGGCTATGTACTCAGAATATTGCAAAATGTGCTTTCATCAAAAAGCTATTTTAAAATCGGACATAGCGAGTGCATAGAGGAGTTCTGTATCTATAATTCTTAAAATAATTGTTATGTTTTTTGTGAACGTTTATCGTGAGTAATTTAGTAAATTCACCGGGAGTTTGCGGGGGGTATGCTAGTTCTGAATGTCACATGCTAATGTAAAAAGCTGGTTTTTGATATAAATATGAACTTGATTGAACAAAACATGCATGTGTTGTATAACATAATGTCCTAGGATTGTCATCTGATGAAGATCATCAAAGGTTAGTGCTGCATTTAGCTGTGGTTTGGGTTTATGTGACATTATATGCTAGCTTGAAAAATGGGTGTCTGATTATTTCTGGCTGGGTACTCTGCTGACATAATCGAATGTTTTGCTTTCGCTGTAAAGCCTTTTTGAAATCGGACAGTGTGGTTAGATAAAGGAGAGTCTTGTCTTTAAAATGGTGTAAAATAGTCATATGTTTGAAAAATGGAAGTTTTGGGATTTTAGAAAAATTTGTAATTTACGCCACGCCTATCATTGGATATTGGAGCAGGGGTTCCGCTAGCGGAACGTCTAGATGTAATAGGTTTTAAGGAGAAGTGTATCTTTAAATTGGTGTGAAATAGTCATATTTTTGAGAACTTTGAATTATGACATTTTGTTGTTTTGAATTTGTCGCCCTGACATTTCACTGGCTGTTGAATAGTGTGAACCGTGGGTGGGACGGTAGTGCCCCAGGCAGCCCTGAGAAGTTAAGGGTCTCTTTTCCAAACTTAAAAGGATAAACATTCACATGCAACACCAAGGGACAGAAAAGGTTGAATATATTGGCCATGCTGTGAATCCTGCATGACTTCTGCAACGTTCAAAACAACTGGAACCTGGGAAATGTCAGACTTCAGTGAATTCAGGACAACTCTGAGAAATTTGTATAACTGATAATGATGATGGAGTTTAAAGTTCTTAGACACATTGGAAATTTGAACCAATGAGAAGACAGAATGACGATAAGGGTACAATAATTTCTCTTTGTGGAGTAGTTCAGATTAATGAATTTGATCTGATTATGTTATTTGAATATCTTTTGACCAGTAGTGGTATTTTTATACATTATAAAGCTACGTTTAGCTGTGGTTGGAAGCAGTGTAAGGAATTTAACCTCTATGGGCTAGGTGGGACGCTTGCGTCCCACCTACGTAACAGCCACTGGCAGCCTGTGGCGCGATTTTCAAAACCTTAAAAATCCTATTACTTCAATTTCTCAAACATATGACTATTTTACAGCTATTTAAAGACAAGACTCTCGTTAATCTAACCACACTGTCCGATTTCAAAAAGGCTTTACAACGAAAACAAAACATTAGATTATGTCAGCAGAGTACCAAGCCAGAAATAATCAGACACCCATTTTTCAAGCCAGCATATAATGTCACCAAAACCCAGAAGACAGCTAAATGCAGCACTCACCTTTGATGATCTTCATCAGATGACAACCCTAGGACATTATGTTATACAATACATGCATGTTTTGTTCAATCAAGTTCATATTTATATCAAAAACCAGCTTTTTACATTAGCATGTGACGTTCAGAACTAGCATACCCCCCGCAAACTTCCGGGGAATTCGCTAACATTTTACTAAATTACTCACGATAAACGTTCACAAAAAGCATAACAATTATTTTAAGAATTATAGATACAGACCTCCTCTATGCACTCGATATGTCCGATTTTAAAATAGCTTTTTGGTGAAAGCACATTTTGCAATATTCTAAGTACATAGCCCAGGCATCACGGGCTCGCTATTTAGACACCCGGCAAGTTTAGCACTCACCATAATCATATTTACTATTATAAAAGTTTGATTACCTTTTGTTGTCTTCGTCAGAATGCACACCCAGGACTGCTACTTCAATAACAAATGTTGGTTTGGTCCAAAATAATCCATCGTTATATCCGAATAGCGGCGTTTTGTTCGTGCGTTCCAGACACTATCCGAAATAGTAAAGAAGTGTCGCGCGCATGGCGCAATTCGTGACAATAAAATTCTAAATATTCCATTACCGTACTTCGAAGCATGTCAACCGCTGTTTAAAATCAATTTTTACGCCATTTTTCTCGTAGAAAAGCGATAATATTCCGACAGGTAATCTCCTTTTCGGCAAACAGAGGAAAAAATCCCAAAGGCGGGGGCGGTCGGGTCACGCGCCTAAGCCCAGTGTCCCTTGATCGGCCACTTGAGGAAGGCGATAATGTGTTTCAGCCTGGGGCTGGAATGACGACATTCTGTTTTTTCCCGGGCTCTGAGCGCCTATGGACGACGTGGGAAGTGTCACGTTAACCTCTCTAGGCTAGGCGGGACGAATTCGTCCCACCTACGTAACAGCCACGGCTATCCTGTGGCGCGATTTTCAAAACCTTAAAAATCCTATTACTTCAATTTCTCAAACATATGACTATTTTACAGCCATTTAAAGATAAGACTCTCGTTAATCTAACCACACTGTCCGATTTCAAAAAGGCTTTACAACGAAAGCAAAACATTAGATTATGTCAGCAGAGTACCAAGACAGAAATAATCAGACACCCATTTTTCAAGCCAGCATATAATGTCACCAAAACCCAGAAGACAGCTAAATGCAGCACTCACCTTTGATGATCTTCATCAGATGACAACCCTAGGACATTATGTTATACAATACATGCATGTTTTGTTCAATCAAGTTCATATTTATATCAAAAACCAGCTTTTTACATTAGCATGTGACGTTCAGAACTAGCATACCCCCCGCAAACTTCCGGGGAATTCGCTAACATTTTACTAAATTACTCACGATAAACGTTCACAAAAAGCATAACAATTATTTAAAGAATTATAGATACAGACCTCCTCTATGCACTCGATATGTCCGATTTTAAAATAGCTTTTTGGTGAAAGCACATTTTGCAATATTCTAAGTACATAGCCCAGGCATCACGGGCTCGCTATTTAGACACCCGGCAAGTTTAGCACTCACCATAATCATATTTACTATTATAAAAATTTCATTACCTTTTGTTGTCTTCGTCAGAATACACACCCAGGACAGCTACTTCAATAACAAATGTTGGTTTGGTCCAAAATAATCCATCGTTATATCCGAATAGCGGCGTTTTGTTCGTGCGTTCCAGACACTATCCGAAATAGTAAAGAAGTGTCACGCGTTTGGCGCAATTCGTGACAATAAAATTCTAAGTATTCCATTACCGTACTTCGAAGCATGTCAACCGCTGTTTAAAATCAATTTTTACGACATTTTTCTCATAGAAAAGCGATAATATTCCGACAGGGAATCTCCTTTTCGGCAAACAGAGGAAAAAATCCCAAAGGCGGGGGCGGTCGGGGTCACGCGCATAAGCTAGTGTCTCTTGATGGGCCACTTGAGAAAGGCGATAATGTGTTTCAGCCTGGGGCTGGAATGACGACATTCTGTTTTTTCCCGGGCTCTGAGCGCCTATGGACGACGTGGGAAGTGTCACGTTAGAGCAGAGATCCTTAGTAAATGATAGAGATGGAAAAGAAGTTCAACAAATGGTCAGACAGGCCACTTCCTGTAAAGGAATCTCTCAGGTTTTGACCTGCCATTTGAGTTCTGTTATACTCACAGACACCATTCAAACAGTTTTAGAAAATTTAGGGTGTTTTCTATCCATATGTAATAAGTATATGCATATTCTAGTTACTGAGTAGGAGTGGTAACCAGATTAAATCGGGTATGTTTTTTATCCAGCCGTGTCAATGCTGCCCCCTAGCCCTAACAGGTTAAAGCAGAGATCCTTAGTAAATGATCGAGATGGAAAAGAAGTTCAAGAAATGGTCAGATAGGCCACTTCCTGTAAAGGAATCTATCAGGTTTTGACCTGCCATTTGAGTTCTGTTATACTCACAGACACCATTCAAACAGTTTTAGAAAATTTAGGGTGTTTTCTATCCATATGTAATAAGTATATGCATATTCTAGTTACTGGGTAGGAGTGGTAACCAGATTAAATCGGGTATGTTTTTTATCCAGCCGTGTCAATACTGCCCCCTAGCCCTAACAGGTTAACACAACAAGGTTGTGAAATTGCCATAATATTATTATTATATTTAGCCAGAATAACCGTAATAACAGTAGACTTAGGTTAAACCTCTTCAGCGTCTCGTCCCGTCAGCGGGATCAAAATCCAGCGAAAAATCATATCGCCATTAGCATAACAAAATTTAGTATATATATATATATATTTTTTTCTAATTATATGGTTTTATAGATACACCTCTCCTGAATCGACCCACGTCGTCCGATTTCAAAAAGGTTTTACAGGAAAAGCAAATCATTAGATTATGTTAGAGGAGTCCATCGTAAAAAGCAGCAACATAGCCATTTTCCGACCAACCACATGCATCACAAATAACCAAAAAACAGCTAAATGCAGCGCTAACCTTTTACAAACTTCATCAGATGACACACCTAGGACATCATGTTACACAATGCATGCATTCTTTTGTTCAACAAAGTTCATATTTATATATGAAAACAGCATTTTACACGGCGTCTGACATTGACTAACTATTTTCCTGTCAAAAGCATCCGATGAAACAGTGCTACAATTTACTGAATTACTATTCGAAAACATGTTTAACCTGTTAGGGCTAGGGGGCAGTATTTACACCGCCGGATAAAAAACGTACCCGATTTAATCTGGTTACCACTCCTACCCAGTAACTAGAATATGCATATACTTATTACATATGGATAGAAAACACCCTAAAGTTTCTAAAACTGTTTGAATGGTGTCTGTGAGTATAACAGAACTCATTTGGCAGGCAAAAATCTGAGATGGTTTCATGCAGGAAGTGGCCTGTCTGACAAGGTGTCGTTCTTCTTGTCTCTGTTTATTGAAGAGTGAGGATCTTAGCTGTCCCGTGACACTTCCTACGGCTGCCATAGGCTCTCAGAAGGCGGCAAAACGCAGAATTGTGGCTTTGCAGACTCTGGCTGAAAAAAAGTAGCGCGTTTGGGTAGTGGCTGGTTACAGTACTGTGAGACTCAGGCTCGTGCCCGCGTGACCGTAAGGTTTGTTTTCATTCCTCTGTTTAGCTAAATGGACATTCCCGGTCGGAATATTATCGCTTTTTTTACGAGAAAAATGGCATAAAAATGGATTTTAAACAGCGGTTGACATGCTTCGAAGTACGGTAATGGAATATTTAGATTTTTTTTGTCACGAATTGCGCCATGCGCACGACCCTGATTTACCATTTCAGATAGTGTCTGGGACGCACGAACAAAACGCCGCTATTCGGATATAACGATGGATTATTTTGGACCAAACCAACATTTGTTATTGAAGTAGCAGTCCTGGGAGTGCATTCTGATGAAGACAACAAAAGGTAATCAAACTTTTATAATAGTAAATCTGATTATGGTGAGTGCTAAACTTGCCGGGTGTCTAAATAGCTAGCCTGTGATGCCTGGGCTATGTACTTAGAATATTGCAAAATGTGCTTTCACCAAAAAGCTATTTTAAAATCGGACATATCGAGTGCATAGAGGAGTTCTGTATCTATAATTCTTAAAATAATTGTTATGCTTTTTGTGAACGTTTATCGTGAGTAATTTAGTAAAATGTTAGCGAATTCCCCGGAAGTTTGCTAGTTCTGAACGTCACATGCTAATGTAAAAAGCTGGTTTTTGATATAAATATGAACTTGATTGAACAAAACATGCATGTATTGTATAACATAATGTCCTAGGGTTGTCATCTGATGAAGATCATCAAAGGTTGGTGCTGCATTTAGCTGTCTTCTGGGTTTTTGTGACATTATATGCTAGCTTGAAAAATGGGTGTCTGATTATTTCTGGCTTGGTACTCTGCTGACATAATCTAATGTTTTGCTTTCGTTGTAAAGCCTTTTTGAAATCGGACAGTGTGGTTAGATTAACAAGAGTCTTGTCTTTAAATAGCTGTAAAATAGTCATATGTTTGAGAAATTGAAGTAATAGCATTTCAAAGGTTTTGAAAATCACGCCACAGGATTCAACTGGCTGTTACGTAGGTGGGACGAATTCGTCCCGCCTAGCCCAGAGAGGTTAAAATGTAATATTGTCATTCTAAGATTTATAGATGAATATCTCTTGAAAGCACCTGTCATACCAGATTTAAAAATAACTTTACTGGGTAATCACACTTAGCGATAAAAGGGGATGCGATACTCAGAAAATGAGCTAGTAAATACAGCTCGGCGCCATCTTGGAACAATCGCATATCACATCTAATGTTGTATAATATTGTCAATAATCCCTTACCTTTAGTTGTCTTCATCAGAAAGCACTTCCAGGGATCCCAGGTCCACAACAGATGTATTTTCGGTCGAAAAAGTCCATCCTTTATGTTCCATTAGCTTGCTGTTGTTAGCGCGTCCGAAGGGTGTATCCAACTACTCTGCCGTGCGTGCCACAGCAGTTTCGAAATAATCCTTTTTTTTCACATTTAGGTTCGTTCAAACATGTCAAACGTTGTATAACATAAATCTGCAGGGCCTGTTTCAACAAGAGAGCCAATAAGATTCGAGGGGGATGATTTCATCGTGTTTCAAAACGTTTCCAAAGGTGGGGGTAGACAGGGCCGCCGGCGTCATAATGGTGATGGCCCTCCCCCTGTAACCAATTTCCAACGCGTCTCATTCACTGAGTTTCGACAGTAGAAGGCTCAAAACACTTTGTAAAGACTGGCAACATCTTGTGGAAGCAATAGGAAGTGCTCAATAAACGATATCTCACGGTGTGAATAATAGGCGACGACGTGAAGTTGAGTCCACAATTCACAATTCCACTTCCTGGTTCAATCGGTCTCGGGGTTTTGACTGCCATATGAGTTCTGTTATACTCACAGACACCATTCAAACAGTTTTAGAAACTTTAGGGTGTTTTCTATCCACATGTATTAATTATATGCATATCCTAGCTTCTGAGTCTGATTAGTAGGCCGTTGAAATGGCCACGAATTTTTTCCAAAATGCGCTGTGGCGCCCCCTATCTTAGGGTAACGTCAAGAGGTTAAGTATATAGGATATATTCTAAGCCAACAGGACAGGGATATATGACATCTGTGGTGATCATGAAGAGTATGGAGATACATTTAACTCTGGCATTCTATATGGTTTACCTGATCAGCTAAAATGTAATCCATTATTTAAAGAGATAGATCCTAGTAAACCAACTACCCTAATCGTGTCCACCCAGTAAGTTGGGACCACTTCTTCCCATTTAATATACTTATCTATTATAAAAAATGTTTTTTTAAGTAGTTCGTTTTCCAATAGGCCACAAAGTGTTTCCGAACCTGCTCTACTATCCCCCCTGTTGACACATGGCTCTGCCCTTGAGTCAATCTTGCCGCATCTCTAAACAATGACTTAGGTAGTATTGGTAACTTATCATGATACCAAATACCGTCCTTATATAAATTGCTCCTAACTTCTCCCATTTTGAAATCCCTTTCACTGGTGCTCTAGACTGACAATTTTAATATAGCTTTGTCTATGTTTACTTCCAATTTTAAGAACTGCTGTGTCGACGGCTGCGGTTTAAGACCGGCCTTTTTCGTTTCCGCATCTGCTTTTCTGTTGTTGTTACTGACACTATCTGTCCCTCTAATGTGGGCCTCACATTTACAAATAGCTAACTTTTCTGGCAAAAGTACAGCATCTAATAGATTCAAAATCAACTGAGCGTGTGTAATAGGTTTCCCAGAAGTAGTTACCATTCCCCTGTTTCTCCATTGGGCTGCAAATATGTGTACTGTGTTAAATGCATAGGCACTGTCTGTGTAAATAGTAATACGTTTTCCTGTCCCTAACTGACACGCACGGGTAAGTGCTACTATTTCTGCTTATTGTGCTGAATAGTTTCTCGGTAACGGCTCTGCTTCCAAGACCTCTGTGTCTGTAACTATAGCATATCCTGTCGCATTAGTGCCATCAAGGTTCTTTCTTGATGATCCATCTACAAACATAGTCAGTTCCCCATCAGGTAAAGCTACATAAGTCAAATCGGGTCTTGGTAGGACAACTTTCTCAGTTTCTGTTACACAATCATGTGGGCTGCCATCTGTTGCAATAGGAACTAATGTTGAGGGGTTCAGAGTAGTACAACATCCTATTGTCAAATTAGGCATGTTCAAAAGAATTATCATACGAGACAAATGTCTAGCTGGTGACATGTAAGCCATCTAATGCTCTAACAACAGTATGGATACGGCATGAGGAACTTTTAACCTGTTATGGCTAGGGGGCAGTATTTTCACGGCTGGATAAAAAACGTACCCGATTTAATCTGGTTACTACTCCTGCCCAGTAACTAGAATATGCATATAATTATTGGCTTTTGATAGAAAACACCCTAAAGTTTCTAAAACTGTTTGAATGGTGTCTGTGAGTATAACAGAACTCATATGGCAGGCAAAAACCTGAGAAGATTTCATGCAGTAAGTGGCCTGTCTGACAAGGTGTCGTTCTTCTTGTCTCTGTTTATGGAAGAGTGAGGATCTTAGCTGTCCCGTGACAGGCTCTCAGAAGGCAGCAAAATGCTTAATCGTGGCTTTGCAGGCTCTGGCTGAAAAAAAGTAGCGCGTTTGGGTAGTGGCTGGTTACAGTACTGTGAGACTCAGGCTCGTGCCCGCGTCGACTGAAAGCTTTGTTTTCTTTCCTCTGTTTAGCTAAATGGACATTCCCGGTCTGAATATTATCGCTTTTTTACGAGAAAAATGGCATAAAAATGGATTTTAAACAGCGGTTGACATGCTTCGAAGTACGGTAATGGAATATTTAGATTTTTTTTGTCACGAATTGCGCCATGCTCGCGACCCTGATTTACCATTTCGGATAGTGTCTGGGACGCACGAACAAACCGCCGCTATTCGGATATAACGATGGATTATTTTGGACCAAACCAACATTTGTTATTGAAGTAGCAGTCCTGGGAGTGCATTCTGACGAAGACAACAAAAGGTAATCAAACTTTTATAATAGTACATCTGATATTGGTGAGTGCTAAACTTGCCGGGTGTCTAAATAGCTAGCCCGTGATGGCTGGGCTATGTACTTAGAATATTGCAAAATGTGCTTTCACCAAAAAGCTATTTTAAAATCGGACATATCGAGTGCATAGAGGAGTTCTGTATCTATAATTCTTAAAATAATTGTTATGCTTTTTGTGAACGTTTATCGTGAGTAATTTAGTAAATTGTTAGCAAATTCCCCGGAAGTTTGCGGGGGGTATGCTAGTTCTGAACGTCACATGCTAATGTAAAAAGCTGTTTTTTGATATAAATATGAACTTGATTGACCAAAAGATGCATGTATTGTATAACATAATGTCCTAGGTGTGTCATCTGATGAAGATCATCAAGGGTTAGTGCTGCATTTAGCTGTCTTCTGGGTTTTTGTGACATTATATGCTAGCTTGAAAAATGGGTGTCTGATTATTTCTGGCTTGGTACTCTGCTGACATAATCTAATGTTTTGCTTTCGTTGTAAAGCCTTTTTGAAATCGGACAGTGTGGTTAGATTAACAAGAGTCTTGTCTTTAAATAGCTGTAAAATAGTCATATGTTTGAGAAATTGAAGTAATAGCATTTCAAAGGTTTTGAAAATCACGCCACAGGATTCAACTGGCTGTTACGTAGGTGGGACGAATTCGTCCCGCCTAGCCCAGAGAGGTTAAAATGTAATATTGTCATTCTAAGATTTATAGATGAATATCTCTTGAAAGCACCTGTCATACCAGATTTAAAAATAACTTTACTGGGTAATCACACTTAGCGATAAAAGGGGATGCGATACTCAGAAAATGAGCTAGTAAATACAGCTCGGCGCCATCTTGGAACAATCGCATATCACATCTAATGTTGTATAATATTGTCAATAATCCCTTACCTTTAGTTGTCTTCATCAGAAAGCACTTCCAGGGATCCCAGGTCCACAACAGATGTATTTTCGGTCGAAAAAGTCCATCCTTTATGTTCCATTAGCTTGCTGTTGTTAGCGCGTCCGAAGGGTGTATCCAACTACTCTGCCGTGCGTGCCACAGCAGTTTCGAAATAATCCTTTTTTTTCACATTTAGGTTCGTTCAAACATGTCAAACGTTGTATAACATAAATCTGCAGGGCCTGTTTCAACAAGAGAGCCAATAAGATTCGAGGGGGATGATTTCATCGTGTTTCAAAACGTTTCCAAAGGTGGGGGTAGACAGGGCCGCCGGCGTCATAATGGTGATGGCCCTCCCCCTGTAACCAATTTCCAACGCGTCTCATTCACTGAGTTTCGACAGTAGAAGGCTCAAAACACTTTGTAAAGACTGGCAACATCTTGTGGAAGCAATAGGAAGTGCTCAATAAACGATATCTCACAGTGTGAATAATAGGCGACGACGTGAAGTTGAGTCCACAATTCAGAATTCCACTTCCTGGTTCAATCGGTCTCGGGGTTTTGACTGCCATATGAGTTCTGTTATACTCACAGACACCATTCAAACAGATTTAGAAACTTTAGGGTGTTTTCTATCCACATGTATTAATTATATGCATATCCTAGCTTCTGAGTCTGATTAGTAGGCCGTTGAAAATGGGCACGAATTTTTTCCAAAATGCGCTGTGGCGCCCCCTATCTTAGGGTAACGTCAAGAGGTTAAGTATATAGGATATATTCTAAGCCAACAGGACAGGGATATATGACATCTGTGGTGATCATGAAGAGTATGGAGATACATTTAACTCTGGCATTCTATATGGTTTACCTGATCAGCTAAAATGTAATCCATTATTTAAAGAGATAGATCCTAGTAAACCAACTACCCTAATCATGTCCACCCAGTAAGTTGGGACCACTTCTTCCCATTTAATATACTTATCTATTATAAAAAATGTTTTTTTAAGTAGTTCGTTTTCCAATAGGCCACAAAGTGTTTCCGAACCTGCTCTACTATCCCCCCTGTTGACACATGGCTCTGCCCTTGAGTCAATCTTGCCGCATCTCTAAACAATGACTTAGGTAGTATTGGTAACTTATCATGATACCAAATACCGTCCTTATATAAATTGCTCCTAACTTCTCCCATTTTGAAATCCCTTTCACTGGTGCTCTAGACTGACAATTTTAATATAGCTTTGTCTATGTTTACTTCCAATTTTAAGAACTGCTGTGTCGACGGCTGCGGTTTAAGACCGGCCTTTTTCGTTTCCGCATCTGCTTTTCTGTTGTTGTTACTGACACTATCTGTCCCTCTAATGTGGGCCTCACATTTACAAATAGCTAACTTTTCTGGCAAAAGTACAGCATCTAATAGATTCAAAATCAACTGAGCGTGTGTAATAGGTTTCCCAGAAGTGGTTACCATTCCCCTGTTTCTCCATTGGGCTGCAAATATGTGTACTGTGTTAAATGCATAGGCACTGTCTGTGTAAATAGTAATACGTTTTCCTGTCCCTAACTGACACGCACGGGTAAGTGCTACTATTTCTGCTTATTGTGCTGAATAGTTTCTCGGTAACGGCTCTGCTTCCAAGACCTCTGTGTCTGTAACTATAGCATATCCTGTCGCATTAGTGCCATCATGGTTCTTTCTTGATGATCCATCTACAAACATAGTCACTTCCCCATCAGGTAAAGCTACATAAGTCAAATCGGGTCTTGGTAGGACAACTTTCTCAGTTTCTGTTACACAATCATGTGGGCTGCCATCTGTTGCAATAGGAACTAATGTTGAGGGGTTCAGAGTAGTACAACATCCTATTGTCAAATTAGGCATGTTCAAAAGAATTATCATACGAGACAAATGTCTAGCTGGTGACATGTAAGCCATCTAATGCTCTAACAACAGTATGGATACGGCATGAGGAACTTTTAACCTGTTATGGCTAGGGGGCAGTATTTTCACGGCTGGATAAAAAACGTACCCGATTTAATCTGGTTACTACTCCTGCCCAGTAACTAGAATATGCATATAATTATTGGCTTTTGATAGAAAACACCCTAAAATTTCTAAAACTGTTTGAATGGTGTCTGTGAGTATAACAGAACTCATATGGCAGGCAAAAACCTGAGAAGATTTCATGCAGTAAGTGGCCTGTCTGACAAGGTGTCGTTCTTCTTGTCTCTGTTTATGGAAGAGTAAGGATCTTAGCTGTCCCGTGACAGGCTCTCAGAAGGCGGCAAAATGCTTAATCGTGGCTTTGCAGGCTCTGGCTGAAAAAAAGTAGCGCGTTTGGGTAGTGGCTGGTTACAGTACTGTGAGACTCAGGCTCGTGCCCGCGTCGACCGAAAGCTTTGTTTTCTTTCCTCTGTTTAGCTAAATGGACATTCCCGGTCGGAATATTATCGCTTTTTTACGAGAAAAATGGCATAAAAATGGATTTTAAACAGCGGTTGACATGCTTCGAAGTACAGTAATGGAATATTTAGATTTTTTTTGTCACGAATTGCGCCATGCTCGCGACCCTGATTTACCATTTCGGATAGTGTCTGGGACGCACGAACAAAACGCCGCTATTCGGATATAACGATGGATTATTTTGGACCAAACCAACATTTGTTATTGAAGTAGCAGTCCTGGGAGTGCATTCTGACGAAGACAACAAAAGGTAATCAAACTTTTATAATAGTACATCTGATATTGGTGAGTGCTAAACTTGCCGGGTGTCTAAATAGCTAGCCCGTGATGGCTGGGCTATGTACTTAGAATATTGCAAAATGTGCTTTCACCAAAAAGCTATTTTAAAATCGGACATATCGAGTGCATAGAGGAGTTCTGTATGTATAATTCTTAAAATAATTGTTATGCTTTTTGTGAACGTTTATCGTGAGTAATTTAGTAAATTGTTAGCAAATTCCCCGGAAGTTTGCGGGGGGTATGCTAGTTCTGAACGTCACATGCTAATGTCAAAAGCTGTTTTTTGATATAAATATGAACTTGATTGACCAAAAGATGCATGTATTGTATAACATAATGTCCTAGGTGTGTCATCTGATGAAGATCATCAAGGGTTAGTGCTGCATTTAGCTGTCTTCTGGGATTTTGTGACATTATATGCTAGCTTGAAAAATGGGTGTCTGATTATTTCTGGCTTGGTACTCTGCTGACATAATCTAATGTTTTGCTTTCGCTGTAAAGCCTTTTTGAAATCGGACAGTGTGGTTAGATAAAACAGAGACTTGTCATTAAAATGCTGTGAAATAGTCATATGTTTGAAAAATTGAAGTTTTTGTATTTTTGAGGAATTTGTAATTCGCGCCACGCCTATCATTGGATATTGGAGCAGGTGTTCCGCTAGCGGAACGTCTAGATGTAAGAGGTTAAAGTCAAATCATGATAGAGCACAACAGATGCCGAGTCCTCAACTGCCTGAGCTGCTGCCACCACAGACTGCAAACATAGTGGCATGGCTTGGGCTACTTCATCTAACCTGTTAGGGCTAGGGGGCAGTATTGACACGGCTGGATAAAAAACATACCCGATTTAATCTGGTTACCACTCCTACCCAGTATCTAGAATATGCATATACTTATTACATATGGATAGAAAACACCCTAAAGTTTCTAAAACTGTTTGAATGGTGTCTGTGAGTATAACAGAACTCAAATGGCAGGTCAAAACCTGAGAGATTCCTTTACAGGAAGTGGCCTGTCTGACCATTTCTTGAACTTCTTTTCCATCTCTATCTTTTACTAAGGATCTCTGCTCTAACGTGACACTTCCCACGTCTTCCATAGGCGCTCAGAGCCCGGGAAAAAACAGAATGTCGTCATCCCAGCCCCAGGCTGAAACACATTATCGCCTTTCTCAAGTGGCCGATCAAGGGACTCTGGGCTTATGCGCGTGACCCGACCGCCCCCGCCTTTGTGATTTTTTCCTCTGTTTGCCAAAAAGGAGATTCCCTGTCGGAATATTATCGCTTTTCTACGAGAAACATGTCGTAAAAATTGATTTTAAACAGCGGTTGACATGCTTCGAAGTACGGTAATGGAATATTTAGAATTTTTTTGTCACGAATTGCGCCATGCGCACGACCCTTCTTTACCATTTCGGATAGTGTCTGGAACGCACGAACAAAACGCCGCTATTCAGATATAACGATGGATTATTTTGGACCAAACCAACATTTGTTATTGAAGTAGCAGTCCTGGGAGTGCATTCTGACGAAGACAACAAAAGGTAAACAAACTTTTATAATAGTAAATATGATTATGGTGAGTGCTAAACTTGCCGGGTGTCTAAATAGCTAGCCCGTGATGCCTGGGCTATGTACTTAGAATATTGCAAAATGTGCTTTCACCAAAAAGCTATTTTAAAATCGGACATATCGAGTGCATAGAGGAGGTCTGTATCTATAATTCTTAAAATAATTGTTATGCTTTTTGTGAACGTTTATCGTGAGTAATTTAGTAAAATGTTAGCGAATTCCCCGGAAGTTTGCGGGGGGTATGGTAGTTCTGAACGTCACATGCTAATGTAAAAAGCTGGTTTTTGATATAAATATAAACTTGATTGAACAATACATGCATGTTTTGTATAACATAATGTCCTAGGGTTGTCATCTGATGAAGATCATCAAAGGTGAGTGCTGCATTTAGCTGTCTTCTGGGTTTTGGTGACATTATATGCTAGCTTGAAAAATGGGTGTCTGATTATTTCTGGCTTGGTACTCTGCTGACAATCTAATGTTTTGCTTTCGTTGTAAAGCCTTTTTGAAATCGGACAGTGTGGTTAGATTAACGAGAGTCTTGTCTTTAAATAGCTGTAAAATAGTCATATGTTTGAGAAATTGAAGTAATAGGATTTTTAAGGTTTTGAAAATCGCGCCACAGGCTTCAAGTGGCTGTTACGTAGGTGGGACGAATTCGTCCCGCCTAGCCCATAGAGGCTAATCGGGAGGAATAGTAAGTAATAGGACTATTTTTTTTCCCCCGTGTCTCTGGGTCAGTACTGATGTGGGGGTGATTAGCGGGGCTATTTTTATTAGCTGGTCCGCCTTTTCTTTGTGCGGGATTGCGTTAATTTCATTGTATGCTGTGTGTGGTGACACGCTGTTTGTTGTACATTTTCAGTGTTGCATGTGTTTTGCGCAAGCTGTGTTTTGTCCCTTGTGTTTGGGGCACTTTGTTTGGTAGTGCGCTCCGTGCGCTGTTTGGGTTGGCTTGTCGTTTAGCCATTGTGCCTATTAAAGCCAATACCCTGAATCGCTGCTTCCTGCACTTGATTCCTCGTCAGCAAACACCCACGTCTTACAGAATCCCGCACCACGACTATGGAGTCAGCAGGAGCAGCGGCCAACCCCCTTCCCTCGATGGAGGAACGCGTGCTCCACCACACTACTGTCATCCACCGAATCGGATCCGCGATGGACCAGATGATGGCTCCTCCGACGCAGCCACCTCCGCCTCCCACTGCGTCTGGCTCTGGCGCGCTTCATCTGGCACTCCCGAGGGAGTATGATGGAGCGGCGGCTGGGTGCCAGGGATTTCTGCTCCAGCTTGAGCTGTACCTGGCCACCGTTAGACCTGTTCCCTCGGGAGAGGAGAGCGTGAGTGCCCTCGTTTCCTGCCTGACGGGCCGAGCTCTGGAGTGGGCAAATGCTGTCAGGAATGGTCCAGACTCGGCGAGGGACCACTACCCAGAGTTCACCCGCCGCTTTCGGGCCGTGTTCGACCACCCTCCGGAAGGAAGAGCGGCAGGTGAGCGGCTGTTCCACCTCAGGCAGGAGACGAGGAGCGCGCAGGACTTCGCGCTGGAGTTCAGGACCTTGGCTGCTGGGGCGGGGTGGAACGACAGGGCCCTTATAGACCATTACCGGTGCAGTCTCTGGGCGGACGTCCGCAGGGAGCTAGCCTGTCAAGACACCGCTCTGTCCCTGGATGAGCTTATCGATATGTCCATCCGTCTGGACAATCTGCTGGCTGCCTGCGGGCGTTCGGAAAGGGTCCTGTCCGTTCCACCCCCATGCACCCCCGCCCCTACTCCGATGGAGGTGGGGGGGGGGGGGCTGTGCCAAGGGGCACCGAAGGAGGTGGCTCCTCCTGCACCAGCTGTGGTTGGAGAGGACACACGGCCGACCGGTGCTGGAGGAGCCAGTCTGGGAGTCGATAGGGCAGGCAGAACACTTCTCGGTCACCCCAGGTGAGTCAGCACCAAATTCACCCAGATCCCCCTGTTGGTCACGTGTTCTTACCTAATTTGTTTTCTGATTTTTTTTCCCTCTTCCCAGCGCTAGTCGATTCAGGCGCAGCTGGGAACTTTATGGATCGCGGACTTGCCATTAAGCTGGGCATTCCGCGAGTGCCGATAGATTCTCCCTTCCCCGTGCACTCCCTAGATAGCCGACCATTAGGGTCAGGGCTAGTCAGGGAGTCTACGGTTCCACTGGACATGGGGACGCAGGGGAATCATAAGGAACGGATTCGTTTTTTCCTTATTGATTCACCTGTGTTTCCGGTGGTGCTGGGGGTCCCCTGGCTGGCTGATCACAATCCCCAGATTTCGTGGAAACAGGGGATTCTACAGGGGTGGTCAGAGGAGTGTTCAGGGAAGTGTCTAGGAGTTTCCATAGGTGCCACGTCATTGGAGAGTCCAGACCAGGTGTCCACCGTGCGCTATCCCCCTGAATATGCCGATTTGGCGATCACTTTCTGTAAGAAGAAGGCGACTAAATTACCACCTCATCGACAGGGGGATTGTGCAATAAACCTCCAGATAAACGCTGCACTTCCCAAGAGTCACGTGTACCCATTGTCCCAGGAGGAGACGTTAGCTATGGAGACATATGTCACGGAATCTCTGAGACAGGGGTTCATTCGGCCCTCCATTTCACCCGTCTCCTCGAGTTTCTTTTTCGTGAAGAAAAAGGGGGGAGGTCTGCGTCCGTGCATTGATTATAGAGGTCTCAATTCCATTACAGTGCGGTTCAGTTACCCGCTACCTCTCATCGCTACGGCGGTGGAATCATTTCACGGAGCGCGTTTTTTCACGAAACTGGATCTCAGGAGCGCGTATAATCTGGTGCGTATTCGGGGGGAGACGAGTGGAAAACCGCATTTAGTACCACATCGGGCCACTATGAGTACCTCGTCATGCCGTATGGGTTGAAGAATGCTCCAGCCGTCTTTCAATCCTTTGTGGACGAGATTCTCAGGGACCTGCATGGGCAGGGCGTGATAGTGTATATCGACGATATCCTGATTTACTCCGCCACCCGCGCCGAGCATGTGTCCCTGGTGCGTAGGGTGCTTGGGAGATTGCTGGAGCATGACCTATACGTCAAGGCTGAGAAGTGTGAGTTCTCCAAACGAGCCGTCTCCTTCCTGGGTTATCGCATTTCCACCTCGGGGGTGGTGATGGAGTGTGACCGCGTTAAGGCCGTGCGTAATTGGCCGACTCCAGCCACGGTGAAGAAAGTGCAGCGGTTTTTGGGTTTTGCCAATTACTACCGGAGGTTCATCCGGGGTTTTGGCCAAGTGGCGGCTCCCATTACCTCACTGCTGAAAGGGGGGGACGGTGCGTTTATGATGGTCGACAGAGGCGGACAGGGCTTTCACCCAGTTGAAGGCACTGTTCACTGATGCGCCTGTGTTGGCGCACCCGGACCCTTCCTTACCATTCATAGTGGAGGTGGACGCGTCTGAGGCTGGGGTGGGTGCCGTGCTATCTCAGCGCTCGGGTACGCCACCGAAACTCCGCCCCTGTGCTTTCTTTTCTAGGAAGCTCAGTCCGGCGGAGCGCAACTATGATGTGGGGGACCGGGAGCTGTTGGCTGTGGTCAGGGCTCTGACCGTGTGGAGACACTGGCTTGAGGGGGCTAGACACCCTTTTCTCATCTGGACTGACCACCGGAACCTGGAGCATATCCGGGCAGCTAGGAGACTGAACCCGCGTCAGGCACGGTGGGCCATGTTCTTCACCCGGTTCCAGTTCACTATTTCGTATAGACCAGGTTCCATGAACACTAAGGCCGACGCGCTGTCCCGTCTTTATGACACTGAGGATCGGCCCATCGATCCTACTCCCATCCTTCCAGCCTCTAAGCTGGTCGCACCGGTGGTATGGGAGGTGGACGCGGACATCGAGCGGGCGCTACAGTTGGAGCCTGCGCCTTTTAACTGTCCAGCAGGCCGTAAGTACGTTCCGCTTGGTGTCCGTGATCAATTGATTCGATGGGCTCATATGTTACCCTTGTCGGGTCATCCTGGGGTGGCGAGGACAGTGCTAGGCCTTAGGGGGAGGTACTGGTGGCCCACCTTGGCTAAGGACGTGAGGTTTTATGTCTCTTCCTGTTCGGTGTGCGCCCAGAGTAAGGCTCCTAGGCACCTTCCTAGAGGGAAGTTATAACCCCTCCCCGTTCCGCAAAGGCCGTGGTCTCACCTGTCGGTGGACTTTCTCACCGATCTTCCCCCGTCTCAGGGGAAAACCACGGTTCTGGTAGTTGTGGATCAGTTCTCTAAGTCCTGCCGTCTCCTCCCGTTGCCCGGTCTCCCTACGGCCCTACAGACTGCGGAAGCTCTATTCACCCATGTCTTCCGGCACGGGTGGACATCATTTCTGATCGAGGTCCCCAGTTCACGTCTCGTGTATGGAGGGCGTTTATGGATCGCCTGGGGGTCTCGGTCAGCTTGACCACTGGTTATCACCCCAAGAGCAATGGGCAGGTGGAGAGAGTGAACCAGGAGGTGGGTAGGTTTCTGTGGTCGTACTGCCAGGACCGGCCAGGGGAGTGGTCCAGGTACATACCTTTGGCCGAACTGGCCCAAAACTCACTCCGCCACTCATCCACTAACATGTCACCATTTCAGTGTGTGTTAGGCTACCAGCCGGTCCTGGCACCGTGGCATCAGAGCCAGACCGAAGCTCCTGCGGTGGAGGATTGGGTGCAGCGCTCCAAGGAGACCTGGAGGGCTGTCCAGGAGGCCCTTAAACAAGCAGGAGGACGACAGAAGAGGAGCGCTGACCGCCACCGCAGTGAGGCCTCCGTATTCCAACCAGGGGACAGGGTCTGGCTCTCGACCCGAAACCTGCCCCTTCGCCTGACATACCGGAAGCTGGGTCCGCAGCGTGTAGGGCCCTTCAAAGTCCTGAGGAGGATAAACGAGGTGTGTTACAGATTACAACTCCCTTCTTATTATCGTATTAACCCCTCGTTTCATGTGTCTCTCCTCAGGCCGGTGGTAGCTGGTCCCTTACAAGACGGTGAGGTGCCGGAGGTCCCTTCGCCCCCTCTGGACATCGAGGGGTCCTCGGCATATACAGTACGTGCCATTCTGGACTCAAGACGCCGGGTGAGGGGCCTGCAGTACCTCGTGGACTGGGAGGGGTACGGTCCGGAGGAGAGGTGCTGGGTGCCGGTGGGGGACATACTGGATCCAGCACTGTTGTGGGATTTCCATCGCCTCCACCCGGATCGCCCTGCGCCTCGCCCTCCGGGTCATCCCCATGGCCGGTGTCGGCGCGCTGCGGGAGCCGCGCGTCGGGGGGGGGTACTGTCACGACCCCTGCCGAGGGTGACTCCTCTCCCTGTTCGGGTGGCGCTCGGCGGTCGTCATCACCGGCCTACTAGCTGCCACCGATCCCTTTTTTCCTTTTCTGTTGGTTTTATTGGTATCACCTGTGTTCCATTAGTGATTAGTTGGGTATTTAAGCCCGTTTCCCCACCTGTTCTGTGTGCGGGCTTATTTCGTTCTTGCACTGTGTATTGTGTAAGTGGAACGTGTTTTGGGTCATTGTATTTTGATTACACCCTGTTGTAATTTTGGTGTATACTCTCTTTGATGGTGCATTTATTAAAGCACTATTGCAAACACTCTTGTTTCCTGCACCTGACTCTACACCCACTACATCAAGCATTACATTGTCATAGGTAACAGTAATGCCTCTGGCTCGGATGTACATGCATGGACGTGCGCATCGTACCCCCTGGTTTAGCACCTCATGAAATACTCACAGGAAGACCCATGAGAATCCTAAACACCCCGTTCCCACAGAACAGGTTGACACTGACGGGTTGCGAGGATCAAATGGTAAGCTACTGTGCTGCACTCAACAATGTTCTGAAGTCTATTTTCCCCAGGATAAAAGTGGCTTTGCCTGAACCAAAAGGAGGACAGCTCCACAAATTGCAGCCAGGAGATTGAGTGGTCAACAAGGAACTCCGCAGAAAGACTTGGCACCAACAGCACTGGACTGGTCCATTCCAGGTACTCCTGATGGTTGCAGAGCAGTCGACGTGGGTTCACGCCAGCCACTGCAGGAAAGTGCTCCACAACCCAGACGAAGATGTACCAGCCGATGAATCGTCATATGTGACCCCAGTGGCCATAGGAGGACCAGGACCGGACTCTACGCATCATTTCTTTTGCTTTCGTGGTCAGTCTTTTCATTGTTAGCTGTTGTCTGGGCCCTGGGAGTAGTGACAACAATACAACTGAAGAATACAACACCAGCATAGTCCCACGGTGGGACTTAACCTGTTGGGTCTAGGGGGCAGCATTTGCACGTCTGGATAAAAAAAATGTACCCGATTTAATCTGGTTACTAATCCTACCCAGTAACTAGAATATGCATATACTTATTATATATGGATAGAAAACACTCTAAAGTTTCCAAAACTGTTTGAATGGTGTCTGTGAGTATAACAGAACTCATTTGGCAGGCAAAACCCTGAGACATTTTCTGACAGGAAGTGGATACCTGATGTGTTGTATTGACTTTAAACCTATCCCATTGAAAAACACAGGGGTTTAGGAATATTTTGGCACTTCCTATTGCTTCCACTAGATGTCACCAGCCTTTACAAAGTGTTTTGAGTCTTCTGGAGGGAGATCTGACCGAACAAGAGCCATGGAACGGTGATGTCCCATTAGACACCTGGCGCGCTAGTTCATGTTGGGTACCCTCGTTCCAATACGTTATAAAAGAGTATGCATTCGTCCACCTTGAATATTATTCATGTTCTGGTTAAAAAAGGCCCTAATGATTTATGCTATACAACGTTTGACATGTTTGAACGAACGGAAATATATTTTTCCCCTCGTTCATGACGAGAAGTCCGGCTGGCTTACATCATGTGCTAACGAGACGGAGATTTTTGGACATAAATGATGAGCTTTTTTGAACAAAACTACATTCGTTATGGACCTGTGATACCTGGAAGTGACATCTGATGAAGAGAATCAAAGGTAATGGATTATTTACATAGTATTTTCGATTTTAGATCTCCCCAACATGACGTCTAGTCTGTATCGCAACGCGTATTTTTCTGGGCGCAGTGCTCAGATTATTGCAAAGTGTGATTTCCCAGTAACATGATCTAAGCCAGCCGGACTTCTCGTCATGAACGAGGGGAAAAAATATATTTACGTTCGTTCAAACATGTCAAACGTTGTATAGCATAAATCATTAGGGCCTTTTTTAACCAGAACATGAATAATATTCAAGGTGGACGAATGCATACTCTTTTATAACATATTGGAACGAGGGTACCCAACATGAACTCGCGCCAGGTGTCTAATGGGACATCATCGTTCCATGGCTCTTGTTCGGTCAGATCTCCCTCCAGAAGACTCAAAACACTTTGTAAAGGCTGGTGACATCTAGTGGAAGCAATAGGAAGTGCCAAAATATTCCTCAGCCCCTGTGTTTTTCAATGGGACAGGTTTAAAGTCAATACAACACATCAGGTATCCACTTCCTGTCAGAAAATGTCTCAGGGTTTTGCCTGCCAAATGAGTTCTGTTATACTCACAGACACCATTCAAACAGTTTTAGAAACTTTCGAGTGTTTTCTATCCATATATAATAAGTATATGCATATTCTAGTTACTGGGTAGGATTAGTAACCAGATTAAAATCGGGTACATTTTTTTTATCCAGACGTGCAAATGCTGCCCCCTAGCCCTAACAGGTTAAATAACAGCCGCTCCAGCTCAAGCCAATGGCTCAGGATGGGAGTCCAGCTAATAATAGCTGCCCCCGTTGCTTAAGAAGAAGGAGATTGATGCATCGGCGTGATGATTGTCCTTTTTGTAGAGATGAAGAGTGTACTTCTGTAGAACTGTTTTCATTGTTTAATGATTCCCTGTTTTGCACCATGTGAAGGTAAAACACTCAGTGGCTCAACAGAAGCCATTTACACAGATAATGTACAAGTGTAAGAAAAATCCCCCCCAATGCTTTAAGTTTTGCTTAGATTATGGCATAATTGACTTATATTATGAATTATTACTCACATGATTACTTGTAATTTTGTATTAGGTTGAGATTAGTCTCAAAACTGTGGAATATAGTGGTAAAATTACAAACTCTATTATGCACATCATTTATCTAAATCTTAAATCTCAACATTTCCACTGTCTGTTTCTCTCATGTAAGAAGAAGCCAGTGTTTTCCCTCTCTTGTTTCTGAGTAACTTAGTCACGTGGCCAAAGACAAAAGGGCCGTCTGAGAGTGACCAGTTTTTTGGTCCATCCTGTTCTTTCCCTATCTTTCAAGGGTACAGCTGTGTGGAGATATGAAGAGAACAGAGGCTCGCTTGAGCAGCAGCGACAATTCTATCAGCAGAAAGAAGTAAGAAAACTGGCATTATCACTTGTTTGTACGCTCTGCCCCCACCATGATCTCACACCTGCTAAACTCCCACATAGACAAAAGAGGTTGTATTTTCCTATAAAGGCTGAGACCCAACTCTTGTTTGTTGGGCTTTTGACTGTTGCACCTGTTGTGCGATTATTAACCAGCTCCCTTTTATGCAAATCGTATTTTTTTTTATTAGTTGTTTGGAGGAATCTACTGTCTCTCTCTTGCTTTCTGGTTAGAATTTCCACGACAACTTCCTGTGAAGCAACGGAGAAAGAAAAGGAGAGATTCGTCTATATGGCTCCATCTCAAATGATACCCTTTGAGACCCCATAGGTCACTACTATTTACCAGAGCCACATAGTACTATATGTTTACTATATAGGGAATGCAGACCGGAAGCAGTGGTGCTCTCTTGTGGATGACTTATGTGGCTCTGTAAGTCATTTAGGAAATAGAATTGTAACTAAATATACATTTGAGATGAAGCCTTATACAACGCAGGGATTTTTCTGCCACAGAAACCCTTGGGGGGGCTGCCTAAAATTATTTTTGGGACGCTTAAGTCCAAACTGTAATTTTATTTATAAGAAAGTATGTAAAAAAAGACAATGGACCTACAAGCATGTATGTTTTAGTAATATAATATTTGTGAAATTCCAAAAATAATGAATTTAACAGTATTGATATTGTTTTTAAGTTTGAGCAAAATAACACAGCACTTGCCATGGCAAAATACATAGAATTGCAGGAAATTAACTTTAAAACTGCAAAAATGCATCTTGGCTTCATGCAAATTTGCATGGAAATTGTCTTAAAAATGGCGATTAAAAAAAACACAAATATGGCAGCCTTTAAAAATTCAGCTGTGCCGACTGCGCCAATTGCCGCGCCCTACCACGCCCCCCTGTCCCACCCACCACCCTAAGCCCCGTTTTGATCCAGAAAAAAACCCTGCAATGTTCAATCACAGTGAAGTTTCTGCACTACTTGTGAGGTCACAGCCAAGTTTTTTGCACTTCCTGCGAGGACACAGAGGCAGATGAGCACTTCCTGTGAGGTTACAGTGCTTTCAGTGAGAGCCCTCAGTCATTAGAGGTTCTGAATTGAATTGTAAACAGGGTACACAGTGAGGACTGCGACGGCCCCCTACCAAGTCCAGCAAACAATAAATAAAACGTGCCTTTGTGCCCCACGGGTGAGTAGGGTGGGGGGATGTGACGGTGTTTGGACGATGAGGAAATATCCCATCCCCTAACACTGGAATTACACACACATCAACAGACAGATTAGAATAGTAGAGGAGAGACTTTGTAACTACTGTGACCTGGAAGAGGTAGAGAATGAAATTCACTCAATACTCTATTGGCCTTTAAAAGACGATATACAGGTGTTTCTATTCCAGAAAGCCACTAGGTGGTAGGGCCTAGGAGAACCCTGGTATTATTCTATATACAGGTGATTCTATTCCAGAACCCTGGCATTATTTGGCTGATCAAAGAGGAAAACGTGAAATGTTTTATTGTCCATTCTATATTCAAGTTTGCCAATTTGTTTGATAAAGCCTGGAAAAAGAGAAAAAGGCCAACCTCTAATTAAATTACATATTCAGTTGTAGTTGTATATCAAGTCCACGTACGTACGGATTGTGCGTAGGCTTATTAATTTGAAGTCGGAAGTTTACATACACTTAGGTTGGAGTCAGTAAAACTCGTTTTTCAACCACTCCACAAATTTCTTGTTATCAATCTATAGTTTTGGCAAGTCGGTTAGGACATCTACTTTGTGCATGACACAAGTAATTTTTCCAACAATTGTTAATGTCAGATTATTTCACTTATAATTCACTGTATCACAATTCCAGTGGGTCAGAAGTTTGCATACACTAAGTTGACTGTGCCTTTAAACAGCTTGGAAAATTCCAGAAAATTAAGCTTCTGATAGGCTAATTAACATAATTTGAGTCAACTGGAGGTGTACCTGTGGATGTATTTCAAGGCCTACCTTCAAAGTCAGCTATTTGCTTGACATCATGGGAAAATCAAAAGAAATCAGCCTAGACCTCAGAATTTTTTGGTTGTTGACCTCCACAAGTCTGGTTTTTCCGGTCACAACTTGCAGACTTGTTTACGCTGCTGTGCGTTTTTGTTGCCGATCTTACTTTGATACCTGACGGTTTTTTACTTTTTCATTACCGTATATTTTTACTTTTTCCCTCACTCAACTTTTTTTCCTCACTCAACTTTTTTCATTCATCCCCGGAGGTTTTATCTGGACATGGTTCGTCAGGACTTCAAACAGCCGAAGCTAAGTAACATTAACATGATGCCTTCTAATTGCAGTCGTTGTACTTATAATATACAGGAGAACGATCGCCTTACGGCAAGGATAGCTGTGCTGCAAGCCCAGCTTCAGACGCGATCGTTAGGCAAGGGTAATTTCAGTGTAGGAAAGGATGAAACAGCGTCTCTGCCACCAGTAAGTACAGATAGTAACGTTAGTATAAACCCCCTCGCACGGTCCCCGCAGCCGGACATCTTTCTCATGGCTTCTGGAGGGAAACGCTGTAGGAATGCTCAACCGGTGTCGCTTATTCAGCCGACAGAAACTTTCAACCGGTTCTCCCCCATTAAGCGAGTCGGAGTCGGAGGCCGAGACTTCTCTGGTCTCTACTCCTCCCGTTGTGGGGTCTGAGACGCCGACGGCTCCCACCATTAGCTCTGACAAATTGAAAACCCTAGTCATTGGCGACTCCATTACCCGCAGTATTAGACTTAAAACTAATCATCCAGCGATCATACACTGTTTACCAGGGGGCAGGGCTACCGACGTTAAGGCTAATCTAAAGACGGTGCTGGCTAAAGCTAAAACTGGCGAGTGTAGAGAGTATAGAGATATTGTTATCCACGTCGGCACCAACGATGTTAGGATGAAACAGTCAGAGGTCACCAAGCGCAACATAGCTTCAGCGTGTAAATCAGCTAGAAAGATGTGTCGGCATCGATTAATTGTCTCTGGCCCCCTCCCAGTTAGGGGGAGTGATGAGCTCTACAGCAGAGTCTCACAACTCAATCGCTGGTTGAAAACTGTTTTCTGCCCCTCCCAAAAGATAGAATTTGTAGATAATTGGCCCTCTTTCTGGGACTCACCCACAAACAGGACCAAGCCTGGCCTGTTGAGGAGTGACGGACTCCATCCTAGCTGGAGGGGTGCTCTCATCTTATCTACGAACATAGACAGGGCTCTAACTCCTCTAGCTCCACAATGAAATAGGGTGCAGGCCAGGCAGCAGGCTGTTAGCCAGCCTGCCAGCTTAGTGGAGTCTGCCACTAGCACAGTCAGTGTAGTCAGCTCAGCTTCCCCCATTGAGACCGTGTCTGTGCCTCGATCTAGGTTGGGCAAAATTAAAAATGGCGGTGTTCGCTTTAGCAATCTCACTAGTATAAAGACCTCCTCCATTCCTGCCATTATTGAAAGAGATTGTGATACCTCACATCTCAAAATTGGGTTACTTAATGTTAGATCCCTCACTTCCAAGGCAGTTATAGTCAATGAACTAATCACTGATAATAATCTTGATGTGATTGGCCTGACTGAAACATGGCTTAAGCCTGATGAATTTACTGTGTTAAATGAGGCCTCACCCCCAGGTTACATTAGTGACCATACCCCCCGTGCATCCGGCAAAGGCGGAGGTGTTGCTAACATTTACGATAGCAAATTTCAATTTACAAAAAAAAAAACAACAATGACGTTTTCGTCTTTTGAGCTTCTAGTCATGAAATCTATGCAGCCTACTCACTCACTTTTTATAGCTACTGTTTATAGGCCTCCTGGGCCATATGCAGTGTTCCTCACTGAGTTCCCTGAATTCCTATCGGATCTTGTAGTCATAGCAGATAATATTCTAATTTTTGGTGACTTTAACATTCACATGGAAAAGTCCACAGACCCACTCCAAAAGGCTTTCGGAGCCATCATCGACTCAGTGGGTTTTGTCCAACATGTCTCTGGACCTACTCACTGCCACAGTCATACTCTGGACCTAGTTTTGTCCCATGGAATAAATGTTGTGGATCTAAATGTTTTTCCTCATAATCCTGGACTATCGGACCACCATTTTATTACGTTTGCAATTGCAACAAATAATCTGCTCAGACCCCAACCAAGGAGCATTAAAAGTCGTGCTATAAATTCTCAGACAACCCAAAGATTCCTTGATGCCCTTCCAGACTGCCTCTGCCTACCCAAGGACGTCAGAGGACAAAAATCAGTTAACCACCTAACCGAGGAACTCAATTTAACCTTGCGCAATACCCTAGATGCAGTTGCACCCCTAAAAACTAAAAACATCTGTCATAAGAAACTAGCTCCCTGGTATACAGAAAATACACGAGCTCTGAAGCAAGCTTCCAGAAAATTGGAACGGAAATGGCGCCACACCAAACTGGAAGTCTTCCGACTAGCTTGGAAAGACAGTACCGTGCAGTATCGAAGAGCCCTTACTGCTGCTCGATCATCCTATTTTTCCAACTTAATTGAGGAAAATAAGAACAATCCGAAATTTCTTTTTGATACTGTCGCAAAGCTAACTAAAAAGCAGCCTTCGCAAATGGAGGATGGCTTTCACTTCAGCAGTAATAAATTCATGAACTTCTTTGAGGAAAAGATCATGATCATTAGAAAGCAAATTACAGACTCCTCTTTAAATCTGGGTATTCCTCCAAAGCTCCATTGTCCTGAGTCTGCACAACTCTGCCAGGACCTAGGATCAAGGGAGATACTAAAGTGTTTTAGTACTATATCTCTTGACGCAATGATGAAAATAATCATGGCCTCCAAACCCTCAAGCTGCATACTGGACCCTATTCCAACTAAACTACTGAAAGAGCTGCTTCCTGTGCTTGGCCCTCCTATGTTGAACATAATAAACGGCTCTCTATCCACCGGATGTGTACCAAGCTCACTAAAAGTGGCAGTAATAAAGCCTCTCTTGAAAAAGCCGAATCTTGATCCAGAAATTATAAAAAACTATCGGCCTATATCGAATCTTCCATTCCTCTCCAAAATTTTAGAAAAAGCTGTTGCACAGCAACTGACTGCCTTCCTGAAGACAAACAATGTATACGAAACGCTTCAGTCTGGTTTTAGACCCCATCATAGCACTGAGACTGCACTTGTGAAGGTGGTAAATGACCTTTTAATGACGTCAGACCGAGGCTCTGCATCTGTCCTCGTGCTCCTAGATCTTAGTGCCGCTTTTGATACCATCGATCACCACATTCTTTTGGAGAGATTGGAAACCCAAATTGGTCTACATGGACAAGTTCTGGCCTGGTTTAGATCTTATCTGTCGGAAAGATATCAGTTTGTCTCTGTGAATGGTTTGTCCTCTGACAAATCAATTGTAAATTTCGGTGTTCCTCAAGGTTCCGTTTTAGGACCACTATTGTTTTCACTATATATTTTACCTCTTGGGGATGTCATTCGAAAACATAATGTTAAATTTCACTGCTATGCAGACGACACACAGCTGTACATTTCAATGAAACATGGTGAAGCCCCAAAATTGCCCTCGCTAGAAGCCTGTGTTTCAGACATAAAGAAGTGGATGGCTGCAAACTTTCTACTTTTAAACTCGGACAAAACAGAGATGCTTGTTCTAGGTCCCAAGAAACAAAGAGATCTTCTGTTGAATCTGACAATTAATCTGGATGGTTGTACAGTCGTCTCAAATAAAACTGTGAAGGACCTCGGCGTTACTCTGGACCCTGATCTCTCTTTTGAAGAACATATCAAGACTGTTTCAAGGACAGCTTTTTTCCATCTACGTAACATTGCAAAAATCAGAAATTTTCTGTCCAAAAATGACGCAGAAAAATTAATCCATGCTTTTGTTACTTCTAGGCTGGACTACTGCAATGCTCTACTTTCCGGCTACCCGGATAAAGCACTAAATAAACTTCAGTTAGTGCTAAATACGGCTGCTAGAATCCTGACTAGAACCAAAAAATTTGATCATATTACTCCAGTGTTAGCCTCCCTACACTGGCTTCCTGTTAAGGCAAGGGCTGATTTCAAGGTTTTACTGCTAACCTACAAAGCATTACATGGGCTTGCTCCTACCTATCTTTCCGATTTGGTCCTGCCGTACATACCTACACGTACGCTACGGTCACAAGACGCAGGCCTCCTAATTGTCCCTAGAATTTCTAAGCAAACGGCTGGAGGTAGGGCTTTCTCCTATAGAGCTCCATTTTTATGGAATGGTCTGCCTACCAATGTGAGAGACGCAGACTCAGTCTCAACCTTTAAGTCTTTACTGAAGACTTATCTCTTCAGTAGGTCCTATGATTAAGTATAGTCTGGCCCAGGAGTGTGAAGGTGAACGGAAAGGCTGGAGCAACGAACCGCCCTTGCTGTCTCTGCCTTGCCGGTTCCCCTCTTTCCACTGGGATTCTCTGCCTCTAACCCTTTTACAGAGGCTGAGTCACTGGCCTACTGGTGTTCTTCCATGCCGTCCATGGGAGGGGTGCGTCACTTGCTTTGCTTGCTGTTTGGGGTTTTAGGCTGGGTTTCTGTACAGCACTTTGAGAATATCAGCTGATGTACGAAGGGCTATATAAAAATACATTTGATTTGATTTGATTTGGTTCATCCTTGGGAGCAATTTCCAAACACCTGAAGGTGCCACGGTCATCTGTGCAAACAATAGTATGCAAGTATAAACACCTTGGGACCACGCAGCCGTCATACCGCTCAGGAAGGAGACGCGTTCTGTCTCCTAGAGATGAACGTACTTTGGTGCGAAAAGTGCAGATCAATCCCAGAACAACAGCAAAGGACCTTGTGAAGATGCTGGAGGAAACAGGTACAAAAGTACCTATATCCACAGTAAAACGGGTCCTATATTGACATAACCTGAAAGGCCGCTCAGCAAGGAAGAAGCCACTGCTCCAAAACCGCCATAAAAAAGCCAGACTACGGTTTGCATCTGCACATGGGGACAAAGATAGTACTTTTTGGAGAAATGTCCTCTGGTCTTCGCTTCGCTCCACAGGTAATATTACACTTCATTACATTACAACGGTTTGGTTTGTTTGATCTGAGCAATTTTTCTTAGCTAGCTACATAGCCGTCTTTGTATCAAAGATAATTGTGTAGTTTAGAGTAATTAGAGTAATTATCGAGGCTAGCTATTTTTCATCCTCCTAACGTATTCAACACTGCTAGCTAGCTAGTCAACACTGCTAGCTAGCCAACTACTACCGACTAGCAGCACTGTAGAAACTATTACATTACAACGAAACGACTTGATTAGTGTAGTGTTAGTGTTAGTTAGCTAGCTACATAGTTGTCTTTGCTGTCTTTGTATCTAAGATAATTGTGTAGTTTAGAGTAATTATCGAGGTTAGCTAGCCAGCCGCGACGCGACGCCTTGTCCAGACTCCAGACTTAGTCAACACACCTAGTCATCATCAAACCCACTGCTAGCTAGCCAACCGTTACCGACTAGCAGCGCTGTAGATACTAATACATTACAACGGAACGATTTGACTAGTGCAGTGTTAGCTAGCTAGCTACATAGTTGTCTTTGTCATAGCTTGATAATTGTGTAGTTTAGTAATTATCGAGGTTAGCTAGCCAGCTATTTCCGTCCCCCGCGACGCCATTTTTCCAAACCTAGCCAACTATTACCGACGAGCAGCACTGTAGAAACTAAATACATTACAAAGGAACTTCTTGATTAGTGTTATGTTAGCTAGCTACAAAGTTGCTTTTGTATCATGACAAGGTGTAGTACTGAAACTATCGAGGTTATCTAGCCAGCTACACGTTCAAACAAAGTCAACAACGCAGCCACTGCTAGCTAGCCTACTCCACCAGCCAGCAGTACTGTATCATTTTCGTCATTTTAGTCATTAAGATTTTTGCAACGTAAGCTTAACTTTCTGAACATTCGAGACGTGTAGTCCACTTGTCATTCCAATCTCCTTTGCATTAGCGTAGCCTCTTCTGTAGCTTGTCAACTATGTGTCTGTCTATCCCTGTTCTCTCCCCTCTGCACAGGCCATACAAACGCTTCACACCGCGTGGCCGCTGCCACTCTAACCTGGTGGTCCCAGCGCGCACGACCCACGTGGAGTTCCAGGTCTCCGGCAGCCTCTGGAACTGCCGGTCTGCGGCCAACAAGGCTGAGTTCATCTCAGCCTATGCTACCCTCCAGTCCCTAGACTTCCTGGCACTGACGGAAACATGGATTACCACAGATAACAATGCTACTCCTACTGCTCTCTCCTCGTCTGCCCACGTGTTCTCGCATAGCCCTAGAGCATCGAGCCAGCGGGGTTGTGGCACTGGAATCCTCATCTCTCCCAAGTGGACATTCTCTCTTTCTCCCCTGACCCATCTGTCTATCTCCTCATTTGAAATCCT
This sequence comes from Salmo salar, assembly GCF_965601325.2. Classification (NCBI taxonomy): domain Eukaryota; kingdom Metazoa; phylum Chordata; class Actinopteri; order Salmoniformes; family Salmonidae; genus Salmo; species Salmo salar. The sequence goes on from NW_027675339.1 coordinate 679,841, forward strand.
TGCTGTCACAGTTACCAGCCCTTTCAAGCTTAACATCCTTATCATTTATCGCCCTGCAGGTTCCCTTGGAGAGTTCATCAATGAGCTTGACGCCTTGATATGTTCCTTTACTGAGGATGGCTCACCTCTCACAGTTCTGGGTGACTTTAACCTCCCCATGTCTACCTTTGACTCATTCCTCTCTGCCTCCTTCTTTCCACTCCTCTCCTCTTTTGACCTCACCCTCTCACCTTCCCCCCCTACTCACAAGGCAGGCAATACGCTTGACCTCATCTTTACTAGATGCTGTTCTTCCACTAATCTCATTGCAACTCCCCTCCAAGTCTCCGACCACTACCTTGTATCCTTTTCTCTCTCGCTCTCATCCAACACTTCTCACTCTGCCCCTACTCGGATGGTATTGCGCCGTCCCAACCTTCGCTCTCTCTCTCCCGCTACTCTCTCCTCTTCCATCCTATCATCTCTTCCCTCTGCTCAAACCTTCTCAAACCTATCTCCTGATTCTGCCTCCTCAACCCTCCTCTCCTCCCTTTCTGCATCCTTTGATTTTCTCTGTCCCCTATCCTCCAGGCCGGCTTGGTCCTCCCCTCCTGCTCCGTGGCTCGACGACTCACTGCGAGCTCACAGAACAGGGCTCCGGGCAGCCGAGCGGAAATGGAGGAAAACTCGCCTCCCTGCGGACCTGGCATCCTTTCACTCCCTCCTCTCTACATTTTCCTCTTCTGTCTCTGCTGCTAAAGCCACTTTCTACCACTCTAAATTCCAAGCATCTGCCTCTAACCCTAGGAAGCTCTTTGCTACCTTCTCCTCCCTCCTAAATCCTCCTCCCCCTCCCCCCCCCCTCCTCCCTCTCTGCGGATGACTTCGTCAACCATTTTGAAAAGAAGGTTGACGACATCCGATCCTCGTTTGCTAAGTCAAACGACACTGCTGGTCCTGCTCAGACTGCCCTACCCTGTGCTTTGACCTCTCTCCCCTCTCTCTCCAGATGAAATCTCGCGTCTTGTGATGGCCGGCCGCCCAACAACCTGCCCACATGACCCTATCCCCTCCTCTCTTCTCCAGACCATTTCCGGAGACCTTCTCCCCTACCTCACCTCGCTCATCAACTCATCCTTGACCGCTGGCTACGTCCCTTCCGTCTTCAAGAGAGCGAGAGTTGCACCCCTTCTGAAAAAACCTACACTCGATCCCTCCGATGTCAACAACTACAGACCAGTATCCCTTCTTTCTTTTCTCTCCAAAACTCTTGAACGTGCCGTCCTTGGCCAGCTCTCCTGCTATCTCTCTCAGAATGACCTTCTTGATCCTAATCAGTCAGGTTTCAAGACTGGGCATTCAACTGAGACTGCTCTTCTCTGTGTCACGGAGGCTCTCCGCAATGCTAAAGCTAACTCTCTCTCCTCTGCTCTCATCCTTCTAGACCTATCTGCTGCCTTTGATACTGTGAACCATCAGATCCTCCTCTCCACCCTCTCCGAGCTGGGCATCTCCGGCGCGGCCCACGCTTGGATTGCGTCCTACCTGACAGGTCGCTCCTACCAGGTGGCGTGGCGAGAATCTATCTCCGCACCACGTGCTTTCACCACTGGTGTCCCCCAGGGCTCTGTTCTAGGCCCTCTCCTATTCTCACTATACACCAAGTCACTTGGCTCTGTCATATCCTCACATGGTCTCTCCTATCATTGCTATGCAGACGACACACAATTAATCTTCTCCTTTCCCCCTTCTGATAACCAGGTGGCGAATCGCATCTCTGCATGTCTGGCAGACATATCAGTGTGGATGACGGATCACCACCTCAAGCTGAACCTCGGCAAGACGGAGCTGCTCTTCCTCCCGGGGAAGGACTGCCCGTTCCATGATCTCGCCATCACGGTTGACAACTCCCTTGTGTCCTCCTCCCAGAGTGCTAAGAACCTTGGCGTGATCCTGGACAACACCCTGTCGTTCTCCACTAACATCAAGGCGGTGACCCGATCCTGTAGGTTCATGCTCTACAACATTCGCAGAGTACGACCCTGCCTCACACAGGAAGCGGCGCAGGTCCTAATCCAGGCACTTGTCATCTCCCATCTGGATTACTGCAACTCGCTGTCGGCTGGGCTCCCTGCCTGTGCCATTAAACCCCTACAACTCATCCAGAACGCCGCAGCCCGTCTGGTGTTCAACCTTCCCAAGTTCTCTCACGTCACCCCGCTCCTCCGCTCTCTCCACTGGCTTCCAGTTGAAGCTCGCATCCACTACAAGACCATGGTGCTTGCCTACGGAGCTGTGAGGGGAACGGCACCTCCGTACCTTCAGGCTCTGATCAGGCCCTACACCCAAACAAGGGCACTGCATTCATCCACCTCTGGCCTGCTCGCCTCCCTACCTCTGAGGAAGCACAGTTCCCGCTCAACCCAGTCAAAACCCAGTCAAAACTGTTCGCTGCACTGGCACCCCAATGGTGGAACAAGCTCCCTCACGACGCCAGGACAGCGGAGTCAATCACCACCTTCCGGAGACACCTGAAACCCCACCTCTTTAAGGAATACCTAGGATAGGATAAAGTAATCCTTCTAACCCCCCCCCCCCTTAAAATGTTTAGATGTACTATTGTAAAGTGGTTGTTCCACTGGATATCATAAGGTGAATGCACCAATTTGTAAGTCGCTCTGGATAAGAGCGTCTGCTAAATACCTTAAATGTAAAATGTAAATGGTCTGATGAAACAAAAATAGAACTCTTTGGCCATAATGACCATCGTTATGTTTGGAGGAAAAAGGGGGAGGCTTGCAAGCCGAAGAACACCATCCCAACCGTGAAGCCCGGGGGTGGCAGCATCATGTTGTAGGGGTGCTTGCTGCAGGAGAGACTGGTGCACTTCACAAAAATAGATGGCTTCATGAGGAAGACAATTATGTGGATATATTGAAGCAACATCTCAACACATCAGTCAGGAAGTTAAAGCTTGTTTGCAAATGGGTCTTCCAAATGGACAATGACCCCAAGTATACTTCCAAAGTTGTGTCAAAATGGCTTAAGGGCAACAAAGTCAAGGTATTGGAGTGGCCATCACAAAGCCCTGACGTCAATCCCATAGACAATTTGTGGGCAGAACTGAAAAACCGTGTGCCCAGGCCGGCGGAGATACAATCTTCGGCAAAATCATTCGCAAGGAGATTCCTGCAAAAATATTATTTGAAGATAAATATTATTTGAAGATAAAACCGTGTGCCCAGGCCGGCGGAGATACAATCTTCGGCAAAATCATTCGCAAGGAGATTCCTGCAAAAATATTATTTGAAGATAAATATTAATTGAAGATAAATACTATTTGAAGATAAAATATTATTTGAAGAAAAATATTATTTGAAGATAAATATTATTTGAAGATAATAAACATATAAACATATTCAAAGATGACAAAAAATGTAATGTGATACAATTTTGTATCACTTATTTTCTATTTAAATCCGTATAATAAAATGATAGCAATACCAAGGCTAAACATACAGTCTTGGAACTGTACGTTGACAATGGTTAAGGTAAAATTCAATTACAGTTAATAAAATAATATAGAAAATATTTACACAAGAAGCAACCTATTATCACACAGTCAAACTCTCATTTCATTTAGTAAGTTGACCATTCTGCCGTTCTCACTGTTAAACATCACAGTGTTCAATACAACGGCTCTTTAATTCAAAGGAAAAAATTACTATAAATAGACATCCTAAAGAATACATTTCAATACATTTCTTTAAAAAACAAAACAATAAAATAATATACTGTATTTTTGATATTTCATTTAGTGATTACCTGACTCAGTTACACCAGCTCTGTCAGGAGGAATGGGCCAAAATTCACCTAACTTATTGTGGGAAGCTTGTGGAAGGCTACCCGAAACGTATGACCCAAGTTAAACAATTTAAAGGGAATGCTACCAAATACTAATTGAGTGTATGTAAACTTCTGACCCACTGGGAATGTGATGAAAGAAATAAAAGCTGAAATAAATCAAATCAAATCAAATGTATTTATATAGCCCTTCTTACATCAGCTGATATCTCAAAGTGCTGTACAGAAACCCAGCCTAAAACCCCAAACAGCAAGCAATGCAGGTGTAGAAGCACGGTGGCTAGGAAAAACTCCCTAGAAAGGCCAAAACCTAGAAAGAAACCTAGAGAAGAACCAGGCTATGAGGGGTGGCCAGTCCTCTTCTGGCTGTGCCGGGTGGAGATTATAATAGCACATGGCCAAGATGTTCAAATGTTCATAAATGACCAGCATGGTCAAATAATAATAATCATAGTAGTTGTCGAGGGTGCAACAAGTCAGTAACACAAGAGTAAGTGTCAGTTGGCTTTTTCATAGCCGATCTTTGAGAGTATCTCTACCGCTCCTGCTGTCTCTAGAGACTTGAAAACAGCAGGTCTGGAACAGGTAGCACGTCCGGTGAACAGGTCAGGGTTCCAAAGCTGTAGGCAGAACAGTTGGAACTGGAGCAGCAGCAATGCCAGGTGAACTGGGGACAGCAAGGAGTCATCAAGCCAGGTAGTCCTGAGGCATGGTCCTAGGGCTCAGGTCCTCCGAGAAAAAGAAAGAGAGAAAGAGAGAATTAGAGAGAGCATATTTAAATTCACACAGGACACCGGAAAAAACAAGAGAATTACTCCAGATGTGACAGACTGACCCTAGCCCCCCGACACATAAACTACTGCAGCATAAATACTGGAGGCTGAGACAGGAGGGGCCAAGAGACACTGTGGCCCTATCCGATGAAACTCCCGGACAGGGCCAAACAGGTAGGATATAACCCCACCCAGTTTGCCAAAGCACAGCCCCCACATCACTGGAGGGATATCTCCAACCACCAACATACCATCCCGGGACAAGGCCGAGTATAGCCCACAAAGATCTCTGCCACGGCACAACCCAAGGGGGGTGCCAACCCAGACAGGAAGACCACATCTGTGACTCAACCCACTCAAGTGACGCACCCTTCCCAGGGACGGCATGGAAGAACACCAGTAAGCCAGTGACTCAGCCCCTGTAATAGGGGTAGAGGCAGAGAATCCCAGTGGAAAGAGGGGAACCGGCCAGGCAGAGACAGCAAGGGCAGTTCGTTGCTCCAGCCTTTCCATTCACCTTCACACCCCTGGGCCAGACTACACTTAATCATAGGACCTACTGAAGAGATATGTCTTCAGTAAAGAATTAAAGGTTGAGACTGAGTCTGCGTCGCTGACATGGGTAGGCAGACAATTCCATAAAAATGGAGCTCTATAGGAGAAAGCCCTGCCTCCAGCTGTTTGCTTAGAAATTCTAGGAACAATTAGAAGGCCCGCGTTTTGTGACCGTAGCGTACGTGTAGGTATGTACGGCAGGACCAAATCGGAAAGATAGGTAGGAGCAAGCCCATGTAATGCTTTGTAGGTTAGCAGTAGAACCTTGAAATCAGCCCTTGCCTTAATTGGAAGCCAGTGTAGGGAGGCTAGCACTGGAGTAATATGATCAATTTTTTTGGTTCTAGTCAGGATTCTAGCAGCCGTATTTAGCACTAACTGAAGTTTATTTAGTGCTTTATCCGGGTAGCCAGAAAGTAGAGCATTGCAGTAGTCCAACCTAGAAGTAACAAAGGTATGGATTAATCTTTCTGCGTCATTTTTGGACAGAAAGTTTCTGATTTTTGCAATGTTACGTAGATGGAATAAAGCTGTCCTTGAAACAGTCTTGATATGTTCTTCAAAAGAGAGATCAGGGTCCAGAGTAACGCCGAGGTCCTTCACAGTTTTATTTGAGACAACTTTACAACCATCCAGATTAATTGTCAAATTCAGCAGAAGATATCTTTGTTTCTTGGGACCTAGAACAAGCATCTCTGTTTTGTCCAAGTTTAAAAGTAGAACGTTTGCAGCCATCCACTTCCTTATGTCTGAGACACAGGCTTCTAGCGAGGGGAATTTTGGGGCTTCACCATGTTTCATTGAAATGTACAGCTGTGTGTCATCCGCATAGCAGTGAAATTTAACATTTTGTTTTCGAATGACATCCCCAAGAGGTAAAATATATAGTGAAAACAATAATGGTCCTAAAACGGAACCTTGAGGAACACCAAAATTTACAGTTGATTTGTCAGAGGACAAACCATTCACAGAGACAAACTGATATCTTTCCGACAGATAAGATCTAAACCAGGCCAGAACTTGTCCATGTAGACCAATTTGGGTTTCCAATCTCTCCAAAAGAATGTGGTGATCGATGGTATCAAAAGCAGCGCTAAGATCTAGGCGCACGAGGACAGATGCAGAGCCTCGGTCTGACGTCATTAAAATGTCATTTACCACCTTCACAAGTGCAGTCTCAGTGCTATTATGGGGTCTAAAACCAGACTGAAGCGTTTCGTATACATTGTTTGTCTTCAGGAAGGCAGTGAGTTGCTGCGCAACAGCTTTTTCTAAAATGTTTGAGAGGAATGGAAGATTCGATACAGGCCGATAGTTTTTTATAATTTCTGGGTCAAGATTTGGCTTTTTCAAGAGAGGCTCTATTACTGCCACTTTTAGTGAGTTTGGTACACATCCGGTGGATAGAGAGCCGTTTATTATGTTCAACATAGGAGGGCCAAGCACAGAAAGCAGCTCTTTCAGTAGTTTAGTTGGAATAGGGTCCAGTATGCAGCTTGAAGGTTTAGAGGCCATGATTATTTTCATCATTGTGTCAAGAGATATAGTACTAAAACACTTTAGTGTCTCCCTTGATCCTAGGTCCTGGCAGAGTTGTGCAGACTCAGGACAACGGAGATTTGGAGGAATACGCAGATTTAAAGAGGAGTCCGTAATTTGCTTTCTAATGATCATGATCTTTTCCTCAAAGAAGTTCATGAATTCATTACTGCTGAAGTGAGAGCCATCCTCTCTTGGGGAATGCTGCTTTTTAGTTAGCTTTGCGACAGTATCAAAAAGAAATTTCGGATTGTTCTTATTTTCCTCAATTAAGTTGGAAAAATAGGATGATCGAGCAGCAGTGAGGGCTCTTCGATACTGCACGGTACTGTCTTTCCAAGCTAGTCGGAAGACTTCCAGTTTGGTGTGGCGCCATTTCCGTTCCAATTTTCTGGAAGCTTGCTTCAGAGCTCGTGTATTTTCTGTATACCAGGGAGCTAGTTTCTTATGACAAATGTTTTTAGTTTTTAGGGGTGCGACTGCATCTAGGGTATTGCGCAAGGTTCAATTGAGTTCCTCAGTTAGGTGGTTAACTGATTTTCGTCCTCTGACGTCCTTGGGCAGGCAGAGGGATTCTGGAAGGGCATCAAGGAATCTTTGGGTTGTCTGAGAATTTATAGCACGACTTTTAATGCTCCTTGGTCTGGGTCTGAGCAGATTATTTGTTGTGATTGCAAACGTTATAAAATGGTGGTCCGATAGTCCAGGATTATGAGGAAAAACATTAAGATCCACAACATTTATTCCACGGGACAAAACTAGGTCCAGAGTATGACTGTGGCAGTGAGTAGGTCCAGAGACATGTTGGACAAAACCCACTGAGTCGATGATGGCTCCGAAAGCCTTTTGGAGTGGGTCTGTGGACTTTTCAATGTGAATATTAACCTCTATGGGACCGGCGGGACGAATTCGTCCCACCTACGTAACATCCACTGCCAGCCTGTGGCGCGATTTTCAAAATCTTCAAAATCCTATTACTTCAATTTCTCAAACATATGACTATTTTACAGCCATTTAAAGATAAGACTCTCGTTAATCTAACCACACTGTCCGATTTCAAAAAGGCTTTACAACGAAAGCAAAACATTAGATTATGTCAGCAGAGTACCAAGCCAGAAATAATCAGACACCCATTTTTCAAGCCAGCATATAATGTCACCAAAACCCAGAAGACAGCTAAATGCAGCACTCACCTTTGATGATCTTCATCAGATGACAACCCTAGGACATTATGTTATACAATACATGCATGTTTTGTTCAATCAAGTTCATATTTATATCAAAAACCAGCTTTTTACATTAGCATGTGACGTTCAGAACTAGCATACCCCCCGCAAACTTACGGGGAATTCGCTAACATTTTACTAAATTACTCACGATAAACGTTCACAAAAAGCATAACAATTATTTTAAGAATTATAGATACAGACCTCCTCTATGCACTCGATATGTCCGATTTTAAAATAGCTTTTTGGTGAAAGCACATTTTGCAATATTCTAAGTATATAGCCCAGGCATCACGGGCTCGCTATTTAGACACCCGGCAAGTTTAGCACTCACCATAATCATATTTACTATTATAAAAATGTCATTACCTTTTGTTGTCTTCGTCAGAATGCACACCCAGGACGTCTACTTCAATAACAAATGTTGGTTTGGTCCAAAATAATCCATCGTTATATCCGAATAGCGGCGTTTTGTTCGTGCGTTCCAGACACTATCCGAAATAGTAAAGAAGTGTCGCGCGCTTGGCGCAATTCCTGACAATAAAATTCAAAGTATTCAATTGCCGTACGTCGAAGCATGTCAACCGCTGTTTAAAATCAATTTTTACGTCATTTTTCTCGTAGAAAAGCGGTAAAATTCCGACAGGGAATCTCCTTTTCGGCAAACAGAGGAAAAAATCCCAAAGGCGGGGGCGGTCGGGGTCACGCGCATAAGCTAGTGTCTCTTGATGGGCCACTTGAGAAAGGCGATAATGTGTTTCAGCCTGGGGCTGGAATGACGACATTCTCTTTTTTCCCGGGCTATGAGAGCCTATGGACGACGTGGGAAGTGTCACGTTAGAGCAGAGATCCTTAGTAAATGATAGAGATGGCAAAGAAGTTCCAGAAATGGTCAGACAGGCCACTTCCTGTAAAGGAATCTCTCAGGTTTTGACCTGCCATTTGAGTTCTGTTATACTCACAGACACCATTCAAACAGTTTTAGAAAATTTAGGGTGTTTTCTATCCATATGTAATAAGTATATGCATATTCTAGTTACTGAGTAGGAGTGGTAACCAGATTAAATCGGGTATGTTTTTTATCCAGCCGTGTCAATGCTGCCCCCTAGCCCTAACAGGTTAAAGTCACAAAAAATTTGAATATTATCTGCTAAGACTACAATGTCCGATTGGAATTCAGGGAACTCAGGGAGGAACGCTGTATATGGCCCAGGAGGCCTGTAAACAGTAGCTATAAAAAGTGATTGAGTAGGCTGCATAGATTTCATGACTAGAAGCTCAAAAGACGAAAACATTGTTGTTGTTTTTTTTGTAAATTGAAATTTGCTATCGTAAATGTTAGCAACACCTCCGCCTTTGCGGGATATGGTCACTAGTGTAACCAGGAGGTGAGGCTACTCCTGCCCAGTAACTAGAATATGCATATAATTATTGGCTTTGGATAGAAAACACCCTAAAGTTTCTAAAACTGTTTGAATGGTGTCTGTGAGTATAACAGAACTCATTTGGTAGGCAAAACCCTGAGACATTTTCTGACAGGAAGTGGATACCTGATGTGTTGTATTACCTTTAAACCTATCCCATTGAAAAACACAGGGGCTGAGGAATATTTTGGCACTTCCTATTGCTTCCACTAGATGTCACCAGCCTTTACAAAGTGTTTTGAGTCTTCTGGAGGGAGATCTGACCGAACAAGAGCCATGGAACGATGATGGCCCATTAGACACCTGGCGCGCGAGTTCATGTTGGGTACCCTCGTTCCAATACGTTATAAAAGAGAATGCATTCGTCCACCTTGAATATTATTCATGTTCTGGTTAAAAAAGGCCCTAATGATTTATGCTATACAACGTTTGACATGTTTGAACGAACGTAAATATATTTTTTTCCCCTCGTTCATGAAGTGAAGTCCGGCGGGCTTAGATCATGTGCTAACAAGACGGAGATTTTTGGACATAAATGATGAGCTTTTTTGAACAAAACTACATTCGTTATGGACCTGTGATACCTGGAAGTGACATCTGATGAAGAGAATCAAAGGTAATGGATTATTTACATAGTATTTTCGATTTTAGATCTCCCCAACATGACGACTAGTCTGTATCGCAACGCGTATTTTTCTGGGCGCAGTGCTCAGATTATTGCAAAGTGTGATTTCCCAGTAAGGTTATTTTTAAATCTGGCAAGTTGATTGCGTTCAAGAGATGTAAATCTATAATTCTTTAAATGACAATATAATATTTTACCAATGTTTTCTAATTTTAATTATTTAATTTGTGGTGTTGACTTGACTGCCGGTTATTGGAGGGAAACGATTTCCTCAACATCAATGCCATAGTAAAACGCTGTTTTTGGATATAAATATGAACTTGATGGAACTAAAAATGCATGCATTGTCTAACATAATGTCCTAGGAGTGTCATCTGATGGAGATTGTAAAAGGTTAGTGCATCATTTTAGCTGGTTTTATGGTTTTGGTGACCCTGTCTTTGAATTGACAAAACATTACACACAACTCTTGTAAATGTACTGTCCTAACATACTCTAAATTTATGCTTTCGCAGTAAAACCTTTTTGAAATCGTAAAACGTGGTTAGATTAAGGAGATGTTTATCTTTCAAAGGGTGTAAAATAGTTGTATGTTTGAAAAATTTGAATTTTGACATTTATTTGGATTCAAATTTGCCGCTCTTGAAATGCACCTGCTGTTGATGAGTGCACCACGGGTGGCACGCTAGCGTCCCACCTAGCCCATAGAGGTTAAATAAAAGTAGAGATCACATCTTCTCATCCAGGGAGTTCAGACACACAGGGAGGGAGCCCATAGAGGTTAACCTGTTGGGTCTAGGGGGCAGCATTTGCACGTCTGGATAAAAAAAATGTACCCGATTTAATCTGGTTACTAATCCTACCCAGTAACTAGAATATGCATATACTTATTATATATGGATAGAAAACACTCTAAAGTTTCCAAAACTGTTTGAATGGTGTCTGTGAGTATAACAGAACTCATTTGGCAGGCAAAACCCTGAGACATTTTCTGACAGGAAGTGGATACCTGATGTGTTGTATTACCTTTAAACCTATCCCATTGAAAAACACAGGGGTTTAGGAATATTTTGGCACTTCCTATTGCTTCCACTAGATGTCACCAGCCTTTACAAAGTGTTTTGAGTCTTCTGGAGGGAGATCTGACCGAACAAGAGCCATGGAACGGTGATGTCCCATTAGACACCTGGCGCGCTACTTCATGTTGGGTACCCTCGTTCCAATACGTTATAAAAGAGTATGCATTCGTCCACCTTGAATATTATTCATGTTCTGGTTAAAAAAGGCCCTAATGATTTATGCTATACAACGTTTGACATGTTTGAACGAACGGAAATATATTTTTTCCCCTCGTTCATGACGAGAAGTCCGGCTGGCTTACATCATGTGCTAACGAGACGGAGATTTTTGGACATAAATGATGAGCTTTTTTGAACAAAACTACATTCGTTATGGACCTGTGATACCTGGAAGTGACATCTGATGAAGAGAATCAAAGGTAATGGATTATTTACATAGTATTTTCGATTTTAGATCTCCCCAACATGACGTCTAGTCTGTATCGCAACGCGTATTTTTCTGGGCACAGTGCTCAGATTATTGCAAAGTGTGATTTCCCAGTAAGGTTATTTTTAAATCTGGCAAGTTGATTGCGTTCAAAAGATGTAAATCTATAATTCTTTAAATGACAATATAATATTTTACCAATGTTTTCTAATTTTAATTATTTAATTTGTGACGCTGACTTGACTGCCGGTTATTGGAGGGAAACGATTTCCTCAACATCAATGCCATAGTAAAACGCTGTTTTTGTATATAAATATCAACTTGATAGAACTAAAAATGCATGCATTGTCTAACATAATGTCCTAGGAGTGTCATCTGATGGAGATTGTAAAAGGTTAGTGTATCATTTTAGCTGGTTTTATGGTTTTGGTGACCCTGTCTTTGACTTGACAAAACATTACACACAACTCTTGTAAATGTACTGTCCTAACATACTCTAAATGTATGCTTTCGCCGTAAAACCTTTTTGAAATCGTAAAACGTGGTTAGATTAAGGAGATGTTTATCTTTCAAATGGTGTAACATAGTTGTATTTTTGAAAAATTTGAATTTTGACATTTATTTGGATTCAAATTTGCCGCTCTTGAAATGCACCTGCTGTTGAAGGAGTGCACCACGGGTGGCACGCTAGCGTCCCACCTAGCCCCAAGAGGTTAATACCATTCCACTTATTCCACTCCAGCCATTACAAGCCTGTCCTCCCTAAATAAGGTCCCACCAACCTCCTGTGGTACAAACACAAACAGTAAAATATAACATAAAAAATGCAAAGTGGTAAAAGATCAGAAAATATTACAAGCCTGTCATGTGTGAGTGTCCAGTGTGTGTTTGTCCATTGTGTGTGTGTGTGTGTGTGTGTGTGTGTGTGTGTTCAGTGTGTGTGTGTCAGTGTTTATGTGTGTCAGTGTGTGTGTGTCCAGTGTGTGTGTGTGTCCAGTGTGTGTGTGTGTGTGTGTGTGTGTCCAGTGTGTGTCCAGTGTGTGTGTGTGTGTGTCCAGTGAGTGTGTGTCCAGTGAGTGTGTGTCCAGTGTGTGTGTGTCCAGTGTGTGTGTCCAGTGAGTGTGTGTGTCCAGTGAGTGTGTGTGTCCAATGTGTGTGTATCCAGTGTG
>NW_027675339.1:710000-827500 GCF_965601325.2 Salmo salar
ACACACACACACACACACACACAACTTTGTCCAAGTGGTGGTCAGAATGTTTGTCTTAACTAGCCTGAAAAGTCCAACATGTCTGATATGAACATTGACATAAACCCTCCACATACTTGAGTTTCTCCAGTCTGCAGTGTGGATCCTCCAGTCCAGCAGAGAGCAGTCTGACTCCTGAGTCTCCTGGGTGATTGTAGCTCAGGTCCAGCTCTCTCAGGTGTGAGGGGTTTGACCTCAGAGCTGAGACCAGAGAAGCACAGCCTTCCTCTGTGACTCCACAGCCTGACATCCTGCAAAGAGTCAAATCATATTAAAATCACACTGCTATTCTTTGGTGGTGAAAATAGTGGCAGTATATTTCTTCAACATATTCAGATACATCAGTGTCCTGAAACCTTCCATATCTATTCGTAAATTAATGTATCATCATTAAAAATGACAAATTATCAAAGTTTTGCCTGCAGATAGAAACATGTATAGTACAAATATTTGAGTAGACTGACCAGACCAGTTTAAAAGCAGTATCAGTCAAAAGACAGACAGTGAGGTATCAGATTTAGATTGTATTGAGTATACAGTCCACACCATATCTATTTTGACAGTGAAGCTAACATTTTAAATGTGGCTCTATACTCCAACATTTTGGATTTCAGATCAAATGTTTCATATGAGGTTACAGTATATAATGTCACCTTTTATTTGAGGGTATTTTAATACATACAGTTGAAGTCAGAAGTTTACATATACCTTAGCCAAATGCATTTAAACTCAATTTTTACAATTCCTGACATTTAATCCTAGTAAAAATCCCCTGTCTTAGGTCAGTTAGGATCACCACTTTATTTTAAGAATGTGAAATGTCAGAATAATAGTAGAGAAAATGATTAATTTCAGCTTTTATTTCTTTCATCACATTCCCAGTGGGTCAGAATTTTACATACCAAATACTAATTGAGTGTAGCATTGCCTTTAAATGGTTTAACTTGGGTTAAACGTGTCGGGTAGCCTTCTACAAGCTTCCCACAATAAGTTGGGTGAATTTTGGCCCATTCCTCCTGACAGAGCTGGTGTAACTGAGTCAGGTTTGTAGGCCTCTTGCTCGCACACGCTTTTTCAGTTCTGCCAACAAATTTTCTATAGGATTGAGGTCAAGGTTTTGTGATGGCCACTCCAATACCTTGACTTTGTTGTCCTTAATCCATTTTGCCACAACTTTGGAAGTATGCTTGGGGTCATTGTCCATTTGGAAGACCCATTTGTGACCAAGCTTTAACTTCCTGACTGATGTCTTGAGATGTTGCTTCAATATATCCACGTAATTTTCCGCCCTCATGATGCCATCTATTTTGTGAAGTGCACCAGTCCCTCCTGCAGCAAAACACCCCCACAACATGATGCTGCCACCCCCGGGCTTCACGGTTGGGATGGTGTTCTTTGGCTTGCAAGCCTCCCCCTTTTTCCTCCAAACATAACGATGGTCATTATGGCCAAACAGTTCTTGTATTGTTTCATCTGACCAGAGGACATTTCTCCAAAATGTACGATCTTTGTCCCCATGTGCAGTTGCAAACTGTAGTCTGGCTTTTTTTATGGTGGTTTTGGAGCAGTGGCTTCGTCCTTGCTGAGCGGCCTTTCAGATTATGTCGATATAGGACTCGTTTTACTGTGGATATAGATACTTTTGTACCTGTTTCCTCCAACATCTTCACAAGGTCCTTTGCTGTTGTTCTGGGATTGATTTGCACCAAAGTAAGTTAATCTCTACGAGACAGAACGCGTCTCCTTCCTGAGCGGAATGGCGGCTGTGTGGTCCCATGGTGTTTAGACTTGCGTACTATTGTTTGAACAGATGAACGTGTTACCTTCAGGCGTTTGGAAATTGTTCCCAAGGATGAACCATACTTGTGGAGGTCTACAAATTTTTTTCTGAGATCTTGGCTGATTTCTTTTCATTTTCCCATGATGTCAAGCAAAGAGGCACTGAGTTTGAAGGTAGGCCTTGAAATACATCCAAATGATGTCAATTAGCCTACCAGATGCTTCTAAAGCCATAACATAATTTTCTGGAATTTTCCATGCTGTTTAATAAAGGCAAAGTCAACTTAGTGTATGTAAACTTCTGACCCACTGGAATTGTGATACAGTGAATTATAAGTAAAATAATCTGTCTGTAAACAATTGTTTCAAAAATTACTTGTGTCATGCACAAAGTAGATGTCCTAACCGACTTGCCAAAACTATAGTTTGTTAACAAGAAATTTGTGGAGAGGTTCAAAAACACGTTTTAATGACTCCAACCTAAGTGTATGTACACTTCCGACTTCAACTGTATGTGATTGACGATTAAAAATTAAATTCTGATGATGCCATGATTAAGAAAAATCATGAATGAATCATGAATCAGAATGAGTGAGAAAGTTACAGAGGCCACAACAAAACATGCTAACCTCTCACCATTACCAATAACAGAGGCTACAACAAAACATGCTAACCTCTCACCATTACCAATAACAGAGGATACAACAAAACATGCTAACCTCTCACCATTACCAATAACACAGGATACAACTAAACATGCTAACCTCTCACCATTACCAATAACAGAGGCTACAACAAAACATGCTAACCTCTCACCATTACCAATAACAGAGGCTACAACAAAACATGCTAACCTCTCACCATTACCAATAACAGAGGATACAACAAAACATGCTAACCTCTCACCATTACCAATAACAGAGGATACAACAAAACAGCTAACCTCTCACCATTACCAATAACAGAGGCTACAACAAAACATGCTAACCTCTCACCATTACCAATAACAGAGGCTACAACAAAACATGCTAACCTCTCACCATTACCAATTACAGAGGCTACAACAAAACATGCTAACCTCTCACCATTACCAATAACAGAGGCTACAACAAAACATGTTAACCTCTCACCATTACCAATAACAGAGGATACAACAAAACATGCTAACCTCTCACCATTACCAATAACAGAGGGGGTTTGATCTTTGTGCCTCCGTTTCTCATTTATCATCATTCACGATTCATTCATGGTTATTCATAATCATGGTAGCATCCACATGAATGTAGAAGTCACTGACAATAGAAGTGAAGTGACTCCAAAATGACAGGACATTATTTACTAATCAGTATCCATTAGGAAAAACATCATCCAAAACACAACCAAGACCAACTGCAAATGAATTCAACAAGTTAGTAGAATCACAAGCCTCACTGCAGGTGTCAGGAATCCCGCTTCCTGAGTCTGTTTCTGCCTGAGCTGACCGTTTTCTGTTTGGAGTCTAAGGGTGCGTTCAGAAACCTATCTGGTTGCTAGGCAACGAAGTTAGGCGGGAGATCTAGTGATATTATTACCCTGTCTGGTTGCCAGGCGACGAAGTTAGGCGGGAGATCTAGTGATTACCCTACACCTGCATCTCATCAACCTTCTGCACACCTGGTCCTGATCATCACCTCTTCATAAGCCCTGAGCTGACATCCATTCCCTGCTGGATCGTTAGCAACGAACAGCCTCATGTTTCCTGAGCTAGTCTTGTTGTTTTGTTCTTGTTACTGGGACAACATGCTAAACTTATGCTAAACTTATGCAACATGCTAAACTTATGACTACTTTAATACACTATAAGTAATATGTCCGAATAATTACGACGTTTTCAAATGGGAGAACTACATGCATAAAGTACTTTCATATCTGATAATACTGACCTCAGAGTCTCCAGTTTACAGTGGGGATTCCCCAGTCCAGCAGAGAGCAGCTCCACTCCTGAATCCTTCAGGTCATTGTTACTTAGGTCCAGATCTCTCAGGTGTGAGGGGTTTGAACTGAGAACTGAGGCCAACACTTTACAGGATGTGTCTGTGAGTTTACAGCCAGTGAGTCTGCCAACACAGAAGAAATACAATGACAGACAGGTTGTATTAAAATGATACGCTTAGCTTCCTCTGTTTACGCTGTTACCCATTTACAAATAATGTGTTGGGTTTGACCACAGAGCTGAGACCAGAGAAGCACAGCCTTCCTCTGTGACTCCACAGCCTGACAAAGAGATCATGACTTCAAACACATTGTTAATTTAGTGTAGAAGGACAATGGCAGATGCATTTGGTTAATTCTCCTAAACAACATATATATTCTTCTTCTGTGTCCTAGAATTGTATGGTCATATTGTTATACTAATGTGAAAATCAATGCATTTATTCACACACACACACACACACACACACACACACACACACACACACACACACACACACACACACACACACACAGCATATAACTTTGTCCAAGTGGTGGTCAGAATGTTTGTATTACCTAGCCTGAAAAGTCAAACATGTCTGATATGAACATTGACATAAACCCTCTACATACTTGAGTTTCTCCAGTCTGCAGTGTGGATCCTCCAGTCCAGCAGAGAGCAGTCTGACTCCTGAGTCTCCTGGGTGATTGTAGCTCAGGTCCAGCTCTCTCAGGTGTGAGGGGTTTGACCTCAGAGCTGAGACCAGAGAAGCACAGCCTTCCTCTGTGACTCCACAGCCTGACAGCCTGCAACGAGATCATCATGACTTCACAAACACACTGTTAATTTAACACCAGTAGTGTAGAAGGATAATGGCAGATGCATTTGGTTAATTCTCCCAAACAACATATAGATTCTTCTTCTGTCTCCTAGAATTGTATGGTCATATTGTTATACTAATGTGAAAATCAATGCATTTATTCAATGTTTTCAATATAATATTATACACATATTATAATGCATATTTTTCTTTAACCTGAATATTTCTTCCTGATGATTAGATTTTATATGTCATTTTATGTACTCACAGAAATGCACTGGAGGCTTTGAACACTGGCAGCAGCCTCAGAAGACCTTCCTCTGATCTGGAGTATTTCTTCAGGTCAAACACATCCAGCTCCTTTTCTGAAGTCAGCAACACAAAGACCAGAGCTGACCACTGTGCAGGTGACAGGTTGGGTTTTGAGAGACTTCCTGAGCTCAGGTAGCTTTGGATTTCCTCCACTAGAGAATGGTCATTCATTTCATTCAGACAGTGGAACAGATTGATGCTCCTCTCTGGAGAGGGATTCTCCCTGATCTTCTCCTTGATGTACTTGACTGTTTCTTCATGGCTCTGTGAGCTGCTTCTTGTCTTTGTCAGTAGACCTCGTAAGTGCTTCTGATTGGACTCCAGTGAGAGGCCCAGAAGGAAGCGGAGGAAAAGGTCCAGGTTTCCCGTCTCACTGTGTAAGGCTTTATCCACAGCACTCTTGTAGAAAGTAACTTCAGGGTTGTCTTTTGTTTTCAGTTTGTTCATTAGATTCTCATTGTTGTTGATGAATGAGAGGAACACATATACAGCAGCCAGAAACTCCTGAATGCTCAGATGAACAAAGCAGTACACCTTGTCCTGGTACAGCCCACATTCCTCTTTAAAGATCTGTGTGCACAATCCTGAGTACACTGAGGCTTCACTGACATCAATGCCAGCCTCCTTCAGGTCTTCTTCATAGAAAATCAGATTGCCATTCACAAGCTGTTGAAAAGCCAGTTTTCCCAGTGACAGAATGCTCTCTTTATTCCAGTGTGGACCTGTCTCTTCTATCCCAAGATACTTTTCATTCTTCTGTTTGGTATGAAACACCACAAGGTGTGTGTACATCTCAGTCAGAGTCTTGGGCATCTCTTCTCTCTTATGTTTCAGCATGTGTTCGAGGACTGTTGCAGAAATCCAACAGAAGACTGGAATGTGGCACATGATGTGGAGGCTCCTTGATCTCTTTATGTGTGAGATGATTCTGCTGGCCAGGTCCTCATCACTGAATCTCTTCCTGAAGTACTCCTCCTTCTGTGGGTCTTTGAACCCTCGTACCTCTGTCACCTGGTCAACACACCCTGAAGGGATCTTATTGGCTGCTGCAGGTCGGGTAGTTATTCAGAGGAGAGCAGAGGGAAGCAGATTTCCCTTGATGAGATTTGTCAGCAGAACATCCACTGAGGTTGACTCTGTGACGTCCCAACAGATCTTGTTCTTCTGGAAGTCTAGGGGCAGTCGGCACTCATCCAGACCATCAAAGATGAACAGAACTTTGTACTTGTCGAAGTTGGAGATTGTTGATTGTTTGGTTTCCATTGAGAAGTTATTGAGAAGTTCAATGAAAGTATTTTCCCCTTTCATCAAATTCAGCTCCCGGAAAGGGAATGAAAATACAAATTGGACATCCTGATTTGCTTTTCCTTCAGCCCAGTCCAGAATGAACTTCTGCACAGAGACTGTTTTTCCAATGCCAGCGACTCCCTTTGTCAGCACAGTTCTGATAAGTTTGTCTTGTCCAGTTAAGGGTTTGAAGATGTCGTTACATTTGATTGCAGTCTCTGGTCTTGCTTGTTTCCTGGTTGTTGTCTCAATCTGTCTCAGCTCATGTTCATTATTGACCTCTCCTGTTCCTCCCTCTGTGATGTAGAGCTCTGTGTAGATCTTATTGAGAAGTGTTGGGTTTCCTTGTTTAGCGATCCCCTCAAATACACATTGAAACTTCTTCTTTAGATTAGATTTGAGTTCACGTTGGCAAATCACAGCAAGCTCATCTGAATCTAGAAATAACACAGAGGATATTAATATTACGTCTGTTTTAATAACTACAGTATTGTAGGACTGTTATAACATTTTAAATTAAAATCATTTATTCTCTTAACTGAATGTATAAATGTGTAAATGTTTTCATAATGCATTCCAGACTGGTGTGACTGATTATATTATTATTGGTATTATTGATGGTATTATTAATGTTGTCTCTCTCTGTCTCTCTAAATTAATCAACACAACACATCCCTTCTGCTACTTGATGAGGTCACTAGGTGTTGTGTTAAGGCTGCTACAATATCATTGAGTTACACAGCTACTTTAGCTGTACTTTAGCTACAGCTTTTAAATGTTATAAAACAGCATTCTACATGAGGCAGACAGATCTTACATTTCTCCAGTGTGTCAGCAAGCTCCTTCTGGTTCATTTTCCTCAGGACGTGCAGTGTGATCTTCAGAGCCCCCTCTCTGGCACTGCTCTCCTGCCTCTCATCTTCAGCGTCCACCACTTCCTTATCCTGCTTCTGACTCTCAAAGCCTTCTGGGAGTTCTGGACGAAGAATCCTCTTGAACATCTTCAGCTCGTTCTTCACAAATGTCATCATTTTCTCTTCAAGCATCTGAAATAAATCATGTAAATAAGTTAAGCAAGAGAAGAAATGCTTTCTCATTAACACATTAATGAATAATTGACAGATCAACTTTACTTGAGGTAAACAAAATCAAATGTTCATAACAGGATCACATACACTGAATATAGAGTCCAGGTCTGTTTGATGACTCTGGGAAGACTGACCACTGAGAATCTCTGACTCTGATCTCTCCTGTTGGTTTCTGTGGACAAAACATGAGATTACAGTACACACACACACACACACACACTGTTTTAGGACTATGAAAATGGACTAAAGTAGGAGAAATGACTAGAGACAGTGTTGTTTAACACACTGACCATGACCCATGAGTTCTTCTTACCTTTGTTCAGTAGAAAAGTCTCCCTCTCTAAAGGATATAGGAGGCGCCATAGACTGCTCACTCTTCATGGACACACAGCTGGGTACAGGGGAGGCTGGTCTCTCCTGCTTGATTGGTCTTCAACACAACAGAGACAAACATTACATCTCTCATCTACTCTGATCTCAGATGGGAAACATAAGAAGAGTTTTATTCCAAAACGCTACATTTCACTTTACAGAAACGTTTGTAATTTGCCTTTATTGTTTAAAGAAATTATGAAAGAGATTGTTGTGTTTTTTCACTATCTAATCATGGCATGGGGTTGTTCAATGACAGACATGTATTTGTTTAAAATCTATCACTTGATGGTTTCATTTCAGAGAGACAAATAATGTTTTTTGCTAAATGCTATATATCTGCCTCACTCTCAGAGAAATCAGTAGTACTGCTAGGTTTAATACAGTAATAATATATATCTGCCTCTCAGAGAAATCAGTAGTACTGCTAAGTTTAACACAGTAATAATATATATCTGCCTCACTCTCAGAGAAATCAGTAGTACTGCTGGGTTTAACACAGTAATAGTATATATCTGCCTCACTCTCAGTGAAATCAGTAGTACTGCTAGATTATACACAGTCAAATATAACATAGTACTACATTTTTAATAAAGATATGTACAAATGATACATTTGTGACATCAATATATATATATTTAAAAAAATATTCAAGAAATGTATATGTGATCTGTTTGTAAAACATTTACATTTGACACTTTTGTCATTTAGCAGATGTTCTGGCAGGTTTATGGTTCCCCCCTAGACTCTCAGGAGTTAAAACACTCAGGTCAGGGAGAGTTGGAGAGGCAGGTTTATGGTTCCCCCCCTAGACTCTCAGGAGTTAACACACTCAGGTCAGGGAGAGTTGGAGAGGCAGGTTTATGGTTCCCCCCCTAGACTCTCAGGAGTTAACACACTCAGGTCAGGGAGAGTTGGAGAGGCAGGTTTATGGTTCCCCTAGACTCTCAGGAGTTAACACACTCAGGTCAGGTAGAGTTGGAGAGGCAGGTTTATGGTTCACCCCTAGACTCTCAGGAGTTAACACACTCAGGTCAGGGAGAGTTTTAGAGGCAGGTTTAGGGTGTGTTTGTATGTGTCTTTTGTGGGAGATTGTTTGTGTGCACTGCGTTTGTTTGAGCCTGCCACACTGTTGCCGTTGTGAGTATTGTTTATTGTTTTTGTTTTTTCCTGTGGATGCCTTTCGTTTTTTTCCAATTAAAAGAATGAGTATCCACATACCCGCTGCATGTTGGTCCTCCTTTCCTCAACACAACGAAATCCGTGACAGAATCTCCCACCAAACCAGGACCAAGCAGCAGAGGATCGAGGAGGAAGGATGGACGCGGGCAGAGATAAGAAGGAGCGTTTCCAGGGCTATGGAAGAGTTTAGTAAACTCGAGAGGCAGCCCCAATAATTTTTTGGGGGGGTCACAAGGGCAGTTTTGCGGGGCAAGAATGGAGCCCCAGGCAAGCTCCCCGCACTAGCATGGAGGTGCGTGTCTCCAGGCTGGCACGTCCAGTACCAGCCCCACGCACAAGGCATCTAGTGCGTAAACCCAGCCTCGCCAGTCTAAAGTTGCCAGAGCTGCCCTTCAGTCAAGAGTCGCCAGAGCTGCCCGTCAGTCAAGAGTCGCCAGAGCTGCCCGTCAGTCAAGAGTCGCCAGAGCTGCCCGTCAGTCCGGAGTCGCCAGAGCTGCCCGTCAGTCCGGAGTCGCCAGAGCTGCCCGTCAGTCCGGAGTCGCCAGAGCTGCCCGTCAGTCCGGAGTCGCCAGAGCGGCCAGACTGCCCGGATCTGCCCGAGCGGCCAGACTGCCCGGATCTGCCCGAGTGCCCCGACTGCCCTCCGGGTCTGCCAGAGTGGCCCGACTGCCCTCCGGGTCTGCCAGAGTGGCCCGACTGCCCTCCGGGTCTGCCAGAGTGGCCCGACTGCCCTCCGGCCCAGCCCGAGTGGCCCGACTGCCTGGAACGGCCAGAACCGGAGCCACCTCCGGATATAGGTGGGTTGGGGAGGGGGGGTGTAGCACAGTGCCGTCGGTGACGGCAGCCACCCTCCCTTCCCTCCCTTTAGTTTAGGGGGATTTTTTTTGTTGTTGTTTGGGTTTTTGTTCTTCTTGAGGTGCTTCCGGGGTTAGCACCTTTAGGGGGTGGTACTGTCACGTCCTGGCCAGTAGAAGGGTTCATTGTTATTGTAGGTTGGTCAGGACCTCAACACGACGAAATCCGTGACACTCAGGAGTTAACACACTCAGGTCAGGGAGAGTTGGAGAGGCAGGTTTATGGTTCCCCCCTAGACTCTCAGGAGTTAACACACTCAGGTCAGGGAGAGTTGGAGAGGCAGGTTTATGGTTCCCCCCTAGACTCTCAGGAGTTAACACACTCAGGTCAGGGAGAGTTGGAGAGGCAGGTTTATGGTTCCCCCCCTAGACTCTCAGGAGTTAACACACTCAGGTCAGGGAGAGTTGGAGAGGCAGGTTTATGGTTCCCCCCTAGACTCTCAGGAGTTAACACACTCAGGTCAGGGAGAGTTGGAGTGGCAGGTTTATGGTTCCCCCCTAGACTCTCAGGAGTTAACACACTCAGGTCAGGGAGAGTTGGAGAGGCAGGTTTATGGTTCCCCCCTAGACTCTCAGGAGTTAACACACTCAGGTCAGGGAGAGTTGGAGAGGCAGGTTTATGGTTCCCCCCTAGACTCTCAGGAGTTAACACACTCAGGTCAGGGAGAGTTGGAGAGGCAGGTTTATGGTCCCCCCCTAGACTCTCAGGAGTTAACACACTCAGGTCAGGGAGAGTTGGAGAGGCAGGTTTATGGTTCCCCTAGACTCTCAGGAGTTAACACACTCAGGTCAGGGAGAGTTGTAGAGGCAGGTTTATGGTTCCCCCCTAGACTCTCAGGAGTTAACACACTCAGGTCAGGGAGAGTTGGAGAGGCAGGTTTATGGTTCCCTCCTAGACTCTCAGGAGTTAACACACTCAAGTCAGGGAGAGTAGGAGAGGCAGGTTTATGGTTCCCTCTAGACTCTCAGGAGTTAACACACTCAGGTCAGGGAGAGTTGGAGAGGCAGGTTTATGGTTCCCCCCTAGACTCTCAGGAGTTAAGACACTCAGGTCAGGGAGAGTTGGAGAGGCAGGTTTATGGTTCCCCCTTGACGATCAGGCTCTGGTTGTGGGGGATGTTCAGCTTGGGGTTGTGAGGTGCTGATAACAGTCACCCGTATGGAATTCGTAAAAGAGCTGTTTCCCAAAACCATTAATAACGTTGCACTTGGAAAATGCTCGTAATCTAACACCTGCCTCAGACCACTCGTAGAACAGCTGAGTGAGTCGTTAGATGCTTTTTTACCCTCCCGCGTGACTTTATACACAGAAGATCTCAACTAAACATAGAATCACATGGTTTATCAGTCTCTCTGACCACCGATAAATTCACAACAAAGTTGTCAATGTCTTTGCAATTTATACAAACAAGCGACATATAAAATGATGCTTAAAATGAAAACCTGAGATGACTGCATTAAACAGCAGCTATAAGCCTCTTTCAAACATATTGACATACATTTCATGTTCAATCAGTTGAGTTCTGTTTTGCTACATGTAGGCTACTGTGTAATTTGGCTCAACCAACGTGAATAGAGGTGCAACCAAAAAATTCAATTGTTGAAAAGAAAAAGTTTAGAAATATTAATGTTTCAGCTTTCAATGGCCTTCCTCAGAATAATGACACAAAGGGAATGGACAAGTTCATGTCGGGCATGGGGAAGACAATTAGGGAGAAACTCTCTTCAGCTGGTGGCGCTAATGAGAGAGGGTGTGGTAGCCTATACACCTCTGGCCTGCTCGCCTCCCTACCTCTGAGGAAGCACAGTTCCGGCTCAGCCCAGTCAAAACTGTTCGCTTCTCTGGCACCCCAATGGTGGAACAAGCTCCCTCACGACACCAGGACAGCGGAGTCAATCACCACCTTCCGGAGACACCTGAAACCCCACCTCTTTAAGGAATACCTAGGATAGGATAAAGTAATCCTCCTAACCCCACCCCCCCACCCCCCTTAAAAGATTTAGATGCACTATTGTAAAGTGGTTGTTCCACTGGATATCATAAGGTGAATGCACCAATTTGTAAGTCGCTCTGGATAAGAGCCTCTGCTAAATGACTTAAATGTAATGTAAATGGTCCTCAGGGTGAGGGCTACTGTGGGCAATGTCTCCTCCTAGTGGTCAAATACAGTAATGGAACCTGTACAACTATTTGGGAGACAGGGCAAGCATAACTCAACTGCAGTATCTATAATTATTGTAAAACATTGCCATGTAACACATGTCCAATATATTAGGTATTGGAAAATAAACAAGTTCGGAGGGGTGGATATTTCAAGTGCCGTAGATATAACTGATTTAAAACCATTACTATATAATAAACAGGTCTAACACAACTGGTTTGGACAATAGTGAGCTAGTAACCTTTTCCGTCAACGAACAAGAAGTACATTTGGCTCCAAAAGCCAAAGTATGACCTTTAACAAAAACATACTATAGTCCTTCTGTAGGTTAAGACCTCTGGGGACTGAAGTATCCATAACATACTATAGTCCTTCTATAGGTTAAGACCTCTGGGACTAAACATACTATAGTCCTTCTATAGGTTAAGACCTCTGGGACTAAACATACTATAGTCCTCTAGGTGAAGACCTCTGGGACTAAACATACTATAGTCCTTCTATAGGTTAAGACCTCTGGGACTAAACATACTATAGTCCTCTAGGTTAAGACCTCTGGGGACTGAAGTATCTATAACATACTATAGTCTTTCTGTAGGTTAAGACCTCTGGGACTAAACATACTATAGTCCTTCTATAGGTTAAGACCTCTGGGACTAAACATACTATAGTCCTCTAGGTTAAGACCTCTGGGACTAAACATACTATAGTCCTTCTATAGGTTAAGACCTCTGGGACTAAACATACTATAGTCCTCTAGGTTAAGACCTCTGGGACTAAACATACTATAGTCCTTCTATAGGTTAAGACCTCTGGGACTAAACATACTATAGTCCTTCTATAGGTTAAGACCTCTGGGACTAAACATACTATAGTCCTTCTATAGGTTAAGACCTCTGGGACTAAACATACTATAGTCCTTCTATAGGTTAAGACCTCTGGGACTAAACATACTATAGTCCTTCTATAGGTTAAGACCTCTGGGACTAAACATACTATAGTCCTTCTATAGGTTAAGACCTCTGGGACTAAACATACTATAGTCCTTCTATAGGTTAAGACCTCTGGGACTAAACATACTATAGTCCTTCTATAGGTTAAGACCTCTGAGGACTAAACATACTATAGTCCTTCTGTAGGTTAAGACCTCTGGGGACTGAAGTATCCATAACATACTATAGTCCTTCCATAGGTTAAGACCTCTGTGGACTGAAGTATCTATAACATAATATAGTCCTTCTATAGGTTAAGACCTCTGTGGACTGAAGTATATATAACATAATATAGTCCTTCTATAGGTTAAGACCTCTGGGGACTGAAGTATCCATAACATACTATAGTCCTTCTATAGGTTAAGACCTCTGTGGACTGAAGTATCTATAACATAATATAGTCCTTCTATAGGTTAAGACCTCTGTGGACTGAAGTATCTATAACATAATATAGTCCTTCTATAGGTTAAGACCTCTGGGGACTGAAGTATCAATAACATACTATAGTCCTTCTATAGGTTAAGGCCTCTGGGACTAAACATACTATAGTCCTTCTGTAGGTTAAGACCTCTGGGGACTAAACATACTATAGTCCTTCTATAGGTTAAGACCTCTGGGGACTGAAGTATCTATAACATACTATAGACCTTCTATAGGTTAAGACCTCTGGGACTAAACATACTATAGTCCTTCTGTAGGTTAAGACCTCTGGGGACTAAACATACTACAGTCCTTCTATAGGTTAAGACCTCTGGGGACTGAAGTATCTATAACATACTATAGTCCTTCTATAGGTTAAGACCTCTGGGACTAAACATACTATAGTCCTTCTATAGGTTAAGACCTCTGGGACTAAACATACTATAGTCCTTCTATAAGTCAAGACCTCTGGGACTGAAGTATCTATAACATACTATAGTCCTTCTGTAGGTTAAGACCTCTGGGGACTGAAGTATCTATAACATACTATAGTCCTTCTGTAGGTTAAGACCTCTGGGACTAAACATACTATAGTCCTTCTATAGGTTAAGACCTCTGGGACTAAACATACGATAGACCTTCTATAGGTTAAGACCTCTGTGGACTGAAGTATCTATAACATAATATAGTCCTTCTATAGGTTAAGACCTCTGGGGACTGAAGTATCCATAACATACTATAGTCCTTCTATAGGTTAAGACCTCTGGGACTAAACATACTATAGTCCTTCTGTAGGTTAAGACCTCTGGGGACTAAACATACTATAGTCCTTCTATAGGTTAAGACCTCTGGGACTAAACATACTATAGTCCTTCTGTAGGTTAAGACCTCTGGGGACTAAACATACTATAGTCCTTCTATAGGTTAAAACCTCTGGGGACTGAAGTATCCATAACATACTATAGCCCTTCTATAGGTTAAGACCTCTGGGACTAAACATACTATAGTCCTTCTATAGGTTAAGACCTCTGGGACTAAACATACTATATTCCTTCTGTAGGTTAAGACCTCTGGGGACTGAAGTATCTACAACATACTATAGTCCTTCTATAGGTTAAGACCTCTGGGACTAAACATACTATAGTCCTTCTATAGGTTAAGACCTCTGGGACTAAACATACTATAGTCCTCTAGGTGAAGACCTCTGGGACTAAACATACTATAGTCCTTCTATAGGTTAAGACCTCTGGGGACTAAACATACTATAGTCCTTCTATAGGTTAAGGCCTCTGGGACTGAAGTATCTATAACATACTATTGTCCTTCTATAGGTTAAGACCTCTGGGACTAAACATACTATAGTCCTTCTGTAGGTTAAGACCTCTGGGACTAAACATACTATAGTCCTTCTATAGGTTAAGACCTCTGGGACTAAACATACTATAGTCCTTCTGTAGGTTAAGACCTCTGGGACTAAACATACTATAGTCCTTCTATAGGTTAAGACCTCTGGGGACTGAAGTATCCATAACATACTATAGTTCTTCTATAGGTTAAGACCTCTGGAGACTGATGTATCCATAACATACTATAGTCCTTCTATAGGTTAAGACCTCAGGGGACTAAACATACGATAGTCCTTCTATAGGTTAAGACCTCTGGGGACTGAAGTATCTATAACATACTATAGTCCTTCTATAGGTTAAGACCTCAGGGGACTAAACATACTATAGTCCTTCTGTAGGTTTCTGTGGACAACACATGAGATTACATCTCCTCGTGCAGGGAGTACACACACACACACAAACACACACATACACACACACACACACACACACACACACATACACACACACACACACAGGGAGGGAACGTTGTGTTTGTTTAATATTGTTTTAGGACTATAGAAATGGATAAAAGGATTAGCCTATGGATTACGAAAACAACAAAAAGAAATGTGAAAATGGGAGAGGAGAAATGACTAGAGACAGTGGTGTTTAACTCACTGACCATGACCCATGAGTTCTTCTTACCTTTGTTCAGTAGAAAAGTATCCCTCTCTAAAGTGATTAGGTTCATTCATAGACTTGTCACTCTTCATGGACACACAGCTGGGTACAGGGGAGGCTGGTCTCTCCTGCTTGATTGGGCTTCAACACAACAGAGACAAACATTACATCTCTCATCTACTCTGAGCTCAGATGGGGAAACATAAGAGTTTCATTACAAAACGCTATAAATCACTTTTCAGAAATGTTGGTAAATTATCTCATTGTTTAAAGAAATGATTAAACCACTACAAGGC
Source organism: Salmo salar (assembly GCF_965601325.2). NCBI lineage: Eukaryota > Metazoa > Chordata > Actinopteri > Salmoniformes > Salmonidae > Salmo > Salmo salar. The sequence continues at coordinate 725,564 of NW_027675339.1, forward strand.
TTTATAAAGACTTTTAAAGTGGGTAATTTCCACATAAAATGCACATTTGCTGTTATTTTCCCGACGTGAGAAACTGGGTCGAATTAACATGGCATCTGTAAGTGAATTCATCTTTAGATATCTAGGTGAGACAACCACATATCACAGTCAGATATACAGGATACAAATATTCCATTCCTGCTAAACAATGGATAAATAGATATCTAGGTGGATATATAGATATCTAGGTGGATATATAGATATCTAGGTGGATATATAGATGTCTAGGTGGATATATAGATATCTAGGTGGATATAAAGATGTCTAGGTGGATATATAGAATATATAGATGTCTAGGTGGATATATAGATATCTAGGTGGATATATAGATATCTAGGTGGATATATAGATATCTAGGTGGATATATAGATGTCTAGGTGGATATATAGATGTCTATGTGGATATACAGATATCTAGGTGGATATATAGATATCTAGGTGGATATATAGCGTTTTAGAAAAAAACATATTTTCATACAGATCTAAAATCTAGAACAGTTATATAGAATGTCCCCATTAGCAATCATTTCTGAATAAAAAGCATTTTAGAACATACATTCTTAAACAATATTGTCAGCTCACCTCTTAGTTTTGGTGTCATGTCCCCCAGAGACACTCATTTTAGAGGCGGGCCCCCCCTCCTCTCTCTCCCCAGAGAGACTCATTTTAGAGGCAGGGACCACCTCCTCTATCTCCCCAGAGAGACTCATTTTAGAGCACTGAGCCCTAAACAGAGAAACAGAGATCCAGCATGTTGGTTGTGGTTAACATAGTGACAACTAAACAGAGATCCAGCATGTTGGTTGTGGTTAACACAGTGACAACTAAACAGAGATCCAGCATGTTGGTTGTGGTTAACACAGTAACAACTAAACAGAGATCCAGCATGTTGGTTAACACAGTGACAACTAAACAGAGATCCAGCATGTTGGTTGTGGTTAACACAGTGACAACTAAACAGAGATCCAGCATGTTGGTTGTGGTTAACACAGTGACAACTAAACAGAGATCCAGCATGTTGGTTGTGGTTAACACAGTGACAACTAATTATTTTATTCATTATCTCTTAGAAATAAAACCGTTTACAGACACATCCAAACAGTCAGATGATTTAATGCAATTACTTTTTCTAGCCCAATGACTACTCAAAACCCTCCCACAATGCCTGAAAACTAACTAATAGCCCCTGATAGGCCTACATCTTATTTTGGGGTGGCAGGTAGTCTAGTGGTTAGAGCGTTGGGGTGGCAGGTAGCCTAGTGGTTAGAACGTTGTGGCGGCAGGTAGTCTAGTGGTTAGAGCATTGGGGCGGCAGGTAGCCTAGTGGTTAGAGCGTTGGGGCGGCAGGTAGCCTAGTGGTTAGAGCATTGGGGTGGCAGGTAGCCTAGTGGTTAGAGCGTTGGGGCGGCAGGTAGCCTAGTGGTTAGAGCGTTGGGGCGGCAGGTAGCCTAGTGGTTAGAGCGTTGGGGCGGCAGGTAGCCTAGTGGTTAGAGCGTTGGGGCGGCAGGTAGCCTAGTGGATAGAGTGTTGGTGCGGCAGGTAGCCTAGTGGTTAGAGCGTTGGGGCGGCAGGTAGCCTAGTGGATAGAGTGTTGGTGCGGCAGGTAGCCTAGTGGTTAGAGCGTTGGGGCGGCAGGTAGCCTAGTGGATAGAGTGTTGGGGCGGCAGGTAGCCTAGTGGTTAGAGCGTTGGGGCAGTAACCGAAAGGTTGCAGGATTGAATCCCAGAGCTGACAAGGTAAAGATCTGTCGTTCTGCCCCTGAACAAGGCAGTTAACCCACTGTGTTCCCCAGTAGGCCATCATTGTAAATAAGAATTTGTTATTAACTGACTTGCGAATTAAATAAAGGTTTAAAAAAAATTATGTGTTAACCTTCAGTAGCTGTAGTATAATACTATGGTAATGAACTGAAGAGGTCTATCTAATATTAATACTATGGTAATGAACTGAACAGGTCTATCTAATATTAATACTATGGTAATGAACTGAACAGGTCTATGAATCTAATATTAATACTATGGTAATGAACTGAACAGGTCTATGAATCTAATATTAATACTATGGTAATGAACTGAACAGGTCTATCTAATATTAATACTATGGTAATGAACTGAACAGGTCTATGAATCTAATATTAATACTATGGTAATGACCTGAACAGGTCTATCTAATATTAATACTATGGTAATGAACTGAACAGGTCTATGAATCTAATATTAATACTATGGTAATGAACTGAACAGGTCTATCTAATATTAATACTATGGTAATGAACTGAACAGGTCTATCTAATATTAATACTATGGTAATGAACTGAACAGGTCTATGAATCTAATATTAATACTATGGTAATGAACTGAACAGGTCTATGAATCTAATATTAATACTATGGTAATGAACTGAACAGGTCTATCTAATATTAATACTATGGTAATGAACTGAACAGGTCTATGAATCTAATATTAATACTATGGTAATGAACTGAACAGGTCTATCTAATATTAATACTATGGTAATGAACTGAACAGGTCTATCTAATATTAATACTATGGTAATGAACTGAACAGGTCTATGAATCTAATATTAATACTATGGTAATGAACTGAACAGGTCGATGCTTGTCAACAACAGCCAGTGTTTTATTACCTGTAGCCTAATCTGACTGTTACCTTCAATCTAATGCATTCTAACATCTTACCATGGTCACACTTGATAACTGTCACGACTCCTACCGAGGGTGGCCCCTCTCCCTGTTCGGGTGGCGCTCGGTGTTCGTCGTCCCCGGGCTACTAGCTGCCACCGATCCCCTTTTCGTTTTTCTGTTGGTTATGTCTTTATTAGTTGCACCTGTGTTCATTTAGGTAATTAGTGGTGTTATTTAAGGCCGCCTCCCCACCTGTTCTGTGTGTGGGCTTGTTACGTTTTGTTTCACTGTGTTTGTGTAGTGGATCGTGTTTTGGACTTTGGGTTTTGTTACGCCCTGTTGTTTTTGGGCATTTTCTCTTTTGTGGTACTTATTAAATAGTATTGTACCAAACATTTTTCTGCCTACTGCGCCTGACTCCACACCCACAACGTCCAAGCGTTACAATAACTTCCTACTGAATTAACTCAACATGGACATTAATAGTTGCATAATAACACAAGGCTACAACAACAATAAACTGAAGTTATAGGCTATTTATTAAATCCATTTACCAGCTCCAGGTAGGCTACACAAGTGACACAAAATGATTTGCAACAACTCCTGTCATTTCAACATATTTATAGTATTAAATGGTAGGCTACAATAGCCTAGGTAGGCATAAAGATTAATAGGCTACAGTAGCCTAGATAGGCATAAAGATTAATAGGCTACAGTAGCCTAGATAGGCATAAAGATTAATAGGCTACAGTAGCCTAGATAGGCATAACGATTAATAGGCTACAGTAGCCTAGATAGGCATAAAGATTAATAGGCTACATTAGCCTAGATAGGCATAAAGATTAATAGGCTACAGTAGCCTAGATAGGCATAACAATTAATAGGCTACAGTAGCCTAGATAGGCATAAAGATTAATAGGCTACATTAGCCTAGATAGGCATAAAGATTAATAGGCTACAGTAGCCTAGATAGGCATAAAGATTAATAGGCTACAGTAGCCTAGGTAGGCATAAAGATTAATAGGCTACATTAGCCTAGATAGGCATACAGATTAATAGGCTACATTAGCCTAGATAGGCATACAGATTAATAGGCTACAGTAGCCTAGATAGGCATACAGATTAATAGGCTACTTGATGTTCAACAGATGTTTAATTCTCCACATTTAATGTCAGTTTCATTTTGGAGTTTTTCTCATAACAGAAGCACATGATGGAGTTCCAGAACTTTCATTTCTAATTTCCACTCCAGAGACCCAATAACAGAGCATGAGTAGAAACCTCCTCATGATATGGTTTTCCATCAGCAAAGTCACATTATAACGCAGTTTAAACCACCTGCAAGGCAATTTATCTAACGCTCTCTAGAGAACCTAAAGTAGTTTTCCTGTGTTTTGTCCCCTTATCTCTAGAGAACCTAAAGTAGTTTTCCTGTGTTTTGTCCCCTTATCTCTAGAGAACCTAAAGTAGTTTTCCTGTGTTTTGTCCCCTTATCTCTAGAGAACCTAAAGTAGTTTTCCTGTGTTTTGTCCCCTTATCTCTAGAGAACCTAAAGTAGTTTTCCTGTGCTTTGTCCCCTTATCTCTAGAGAACCTAAAGTAGTTTTCCTGTGTTTTGTCCCCTTATCTCTAGAGAACCTAAAGTAGTTTTCCTGTGTTTTGTCCCCTTATATCTAGAGTCACTACAGTAGTTTTCCTGTGTTTTGTCCCCTTATCTCTAGAGAACCTAAAGTAGTTTTCCTGTGTTTTGTCCCCTTATCTCTAGAGAACCTAAAGTAGTTTTCCTGTGTTTTGTCCCCTTATCTCTAGAGAACCTAAAGTAGTTTTCCTGTGTTTTGTCCCCTTATCTCTAGAGCCCCTAAAGTAGTTTTCCTGTGTTTTGTCACCTTATTTATTGATGCGACTCAGTTCTAGAGAGTAAATATGTTTTATGGAAAAAGGGTTGTAAAATAGGTGTCTCCATAATGACAATTTAAATAGCCTACCTTATAACATGCAGGGCTACTAATTAGTTTCCACTTTTAAAACTGCTTGTTACGGAGTCTAGTTGATAGGTAATCGACTCCCCGGACTCCGTGTGTCGGGACATGAACAAGGATATTGAACTTGACATTTGTGTCTGTCTTTATTATTTATCCAACATATCATACTGAAACACTGCTGTCTATCAGCAACTCAGCTCAAGTAGCAGTTCTACTAACTAGTAATATCTCATTCCAGGTATTCATTCACATACTCTGTCCTTTAGAATAGATTATTGTTCAGAAAACTTACTTTATTTTTCAGTAATATCCATATAGTGTTTTCTGCTCTGTCATCTCAAAATGGATCCTTTACAAAATAACAAATGGACATTCTGTTCCACCCTGACAATAGTGTTTTATTGGTATCTTCCACTAGATGGCAGTAAACACCTGCTGTAACTAGACTTTTCAACAACAGTGACCACGTTTACATGCACACCAATATCCCGCTTTTATTCGGGGTACTCAAATATTCTGTTTTTAAATGGATGCATGTACACATCTTATCTCATTTACTGTTGTTTCTGCTGTCTGCTCAGGCTGTTCACATATTAAGTTTTCATCTGATTGTCAAAAAAATCTAATTCAAAAAGTAGGCTACCTGTGCGGTTTGATACTCTGTACTGGACTGTATAGCCTGCTGGCTACAATTTAGATACATTTCTGCTTATCATTTTCAACATTTCGTAGGCCATTTGTTTGTCAATTATAGTTTGATACATGCAGCTTCTCTTCTGGCATAAATTGTTGCCCCAGAAGACTAAATAAAGTAGTTCTCTCCAGAATAATGTTTTACATTGATAGACTAAATAAACTAGTTCTCTCCAGAATAATGTTTTACATTGATAGACTAAATAAAGTAGTTCTCTCCAGAATAATGTTTTACATTGATAGACTAAATAAAGTAGTTCTCTCCAGAATAATGTTTTACATTGATAGACTAAATAAAGTAGTTCTCTCCAGAATGATGTTTTACATTGATAGACTAAATAAAGTAGTTCTCTCCAGAATAATGTTCTACATTGATAGACTAAATAAAGTAGTGCTCTCCAGAATAATAATTTACATTGATAGAATGAATGCATTAGTTATCTACTAGTTAACACTAGTAAAATTGACGTTTAGTTTAGGGACCGGGGAGAAAACGCAATAACTCCAGAACAGTGGAAAGATTGGTCCTGTGCAAAATGTCCATATCTCATCAGTCTGAAGGGTTTTAAGGAAATGAAAAGCTGAGAAAACGATGAAACACGTTTCTGATAAGGTTGAAAATACTGTCTGCTTGCATCATATTGTAAAAGATAACACCTTACACTCTCATTCACATTATCTCAAGAGATACTGAAATAAATAATATTTATCCACCCCTAAATTATCATTTGTTGTTTCATTTAAATTCAAGAAATGCATAATTCTACAGTTAATATTATATTAGATTATAGACCTACAGTCAGTGTCCAGATTTCAGTTCATATTTTATTAGATTATAGACCTACAGTCAGTGTCCAGATTTCAGTTAATATTATATTAGATTATAGGCCTACAGTCACTACAGTCAGTGTCCAGATTTCAGTTCATATTATATTAGATTATAGGTCTACAGTCAGTGTCCAGATTTCAGTTCATATTTTATTAGATTATAGACCTACAGTCAGTGTCCAGATTTCAGTTAATATTATATTAGATTATAGGCCTACAGTCACTACAGTCAGTGTCCAGATTTCAGTTAATATTATATTAGATTATAGGCCTACAGTCAGTGTCCAGATTTCAGTTAACGTTACTATTTAATTTAACCCATTTGAATTGAAATGAGGAATATTCTGTTTATTTATGGCTACAGGGATACTCGTGAACGGGATATCTGAGAACACCGCAGTTCCGGGAGAGTAGTGGGGGAAACCATTCACCTCAGAAAGAGGGGTGATATTAATAACGTTTCCTTTCATTATGTGTTGTCGAATTCATAAAAAAATATTTTCTGCCATTGTAGTAAGGTTGTTAATACGAGAGGTCTTCAGACTTACCATTTCTGTATTATTTTCCTTGAAAGAACAAGTAGTGGGTTTTGAGTGCTTCTCCCCTATTTGGAAAGTTGGTCTGCCTGCTGTTCAGTCAGAGATATTCTGAGAGGACGTCTCCTTCTGCTGGACATAAAAACTGTTTAAAACTGTATAACACTATAGTGTATCTGGAACACTGGTTCATATATCACAAAGTCAATAGTGAGTGTGACTATGTATATATTTATTGTGTATTTAAAGCATATTTCTGCAAGTTTATCAAGTGTCTGCTAGCTTAGCTAGCCATGTTAATGACGAGTTAACCAGCACCGTCAATCAGTGCACTGTAATGTCACGCTAGCTATTGCTAGCAGGGGATTTATTGGTAATTCAAGACTTCTTTATTGAAATATTAAGTCAATGTTTATTTTTTTACTACCTTAAAAGGTTTATATAAAAAGGGTGGTACTTGTGCTCTGTATTTATGGTTTAATGTCACTTCACATTGAGGGCATGTATCATTACTGTTGTTCCTATCTAACAGTTATCTTGTGTTCTACCTAACCATGTATCATTACTGTTGTTCCTATCTAACAGTTATGTTGTGTCCTACCTAACCATGTATCATTACTGTTGTTCCTATCTAACAGTTATCTTGTGTCCTATCTAACCATGTATCATTACTGTTGTTCCTATCTAACAGTTATCTTGTGTCCTACCTAACCATGTATCATTACTGTTGTTCCTATCTAACAGTTATATTGTGTCCTACCTCACCAGTGAACGTGTGGCTGTGACCGTCCTGTCAATGCCTGTCCTGGTGACTCATTTTACATTTTAGTCATTGAGCAGACGCTCTTATCCAGAGCAATTTAAAGTTGGTCCTGGTGACTCCTGGGCCCTAATTCATAAAGGAAGTGTCTCAGAGCTGATCTAGGATCAGGTCCTCCTCTCCATGTAATCTGATTCATTATGATCTAGGATCAGGTCCCCCCTCTCCATGTAATCTGATTCATTATGATCTAGGATCAGGTCCCTCCTCTCCATGTAATCTGATTCATTATGATCTAGGATCAGGTCCCCCCCTCTCCATGTAATCTGATTCATTATGATCTAGGATCAGGTCCCTCCTCTCCATGTAATCTGATTCATTATGATCTAGGATCAGGTCCCCCCCTCTCCATGTAATCTGACTCATTATGATATAGGATCAGGTCCTCCTCTCCATGTAATCTGATTCATTATGATCTAGGATCAGGTCCCCCCCTCTCCATGTAATCTGATTCATTATGATCTAGGATCAGGTCCCCCTCTCCATGTAATCTGATTCATTATGATCTAGGATCAGGTCCCCCTCTCCATGTAATCTGATTCATTATGATCTAGGATCAGGTCCCCCTCTCCATGTAATCTGATTCATTATGATCTAGGATCAGGTCCCCCCTCTCCATGTAATCTGATTCATTATGATCTAGGATCAGGTCCCTCCTCTCCATGTAATCTGATTCATTATGATCTAGGATCAGGTCCCCCCCTCTCCATGTAATCTGATTCATTATGATCTAGGATCAGGTCCCCCTCTCCATGTAATCTGATTCATTATGATCTAGTTGTCAGAGCTAGAGTGGTGTTTGTCAGACCATGAGACATCCTGAAAATCTGTCTTCTCACAAAATCGTATGTAGAGTCTGAATGGTTTGGCCAACAAACTATTATGGTACCTCTATTGAAAGCTGAGATTCGTATGGACATGATGGTGTTCTCCGTTTCGCTCTAGGAATTACAACAAACTAACAGGGTGTAAGTCATATTAGGGGGACACAGAAAAACTTAAATTAAATAATATGAATGAAAAATGAATGAATGAATGACATTTTATTTTTGTGTCAAATCGCCAACTGGCAACCCATCCCTTATGGGGTTAATTGCCACATAAATAAACATTACAATAATTCACTGTGGTAATTAAATGATAATTCATCTTCAGTGCTCTCTGCATTGAGCATCACATGAAGAATGAAAACAACGTAAGGTAAAAATCAATACATAATAGTAAATAAGGTGATGCAAACAATAATTATATCCCTAGAGCAGTACAATAATATACACACATACATACACACTGTATATATACACATCACATACATACATACATACACACTGTATATATACACATACATACATACATACACACTGTATATATACACATACATAACATATACACTGTATATATACACATACATACATACACACTGTATATATACACATACATAACATATACACTGTATATATACACATACATACATACACACTGTATATATACACATACATACACACTGTATGTATACACATACATACATACATACATACATACACACTGTATATATACACATACATACATACATACATACATACACACTGTATATATACACATACATACATACATACATACACACTGTATATATACACATACATACATACACACTGTATATATACACATACATACATACACACTGTATATATACACATACATACATACACACTGTATATATACACATACATACATACACACTGTATATATACACATACATACATACACACTGTATATATACACATACATACATACACACTGTATACATACATACATACATACATACACACTGTATATATACACATACATACATACACACTGTATATATACACATACATACATACACACTGTATATATACACATACATACATACACACTGTATATATACACATACATACATACACACTGTATATATACACATACATACATACATACATACATACATACACACTGTATATATACACATACATACATACACACTGTATATATACACATACATACATACACACTGTATATATACACATACATACATACACACTGTATATATACACATACATACATACACACTGTATATATACACATACATACATACACACTGTATATATATACACATACATACATACACACTGTATATATATACACATACATACATACATACACACTGTATATATACACATACATACATACATACACACTGTATATATACACATACATACATACACACTGTATATATACACATACATACATACACACTGTATATATACACATACATACATACACACTGTATATATACACATACATACATACACACTGTATATATACACATACATACATACACACTGTATATATACACATACATACATACACACTGTATATATATACACATACATACATACACACTGTATATATATACACATACATACATACACACTGTATATATACACATACATACATACACACTGTATATATACACATACATACATACATACACACTGTATATATACACATACATACATACATACATACACACTGTATATATACACATACATACATACATACACACTGTATATATACACATACATACATACATACACACTGTATATATACACATACATACATACACACTGTATATATACACATACATACATACACACTGTATATATACACATACATACATACACACTGTATATATACACATACATACATACACACTGTATATATACACATACATACATACACACTGTATATATACACATACATACACACTGTATATATACACACACATACATACACACTGTATATATACACACACATACATATACACTGTATATATACACATACATACATACACACTGTATATATACACATACATACATACATACACACTGTATATATACACATACATACATACACACTGTATATATACACACACATACATACACACTGTATATATACACATACATACATACACACTGTATATATATACATACATACATACACACTGTATATATACACATACATACATACACACTGTATATATACACATACATACATACATACACACTGTATATATACACATACATACATACACACTGTATATATACACACACATACATACACACTGTATATATACACATACATACATACACACTGTATATATATACATACATACATACACACTGTATATATACACATACATACATACACACTGTATATATACACATACATACATACACACTGTATATATACACATACATACATACACACTGTATATATACATACATACATACATACATACATACATACATACACACTGTATATATACACATACATACATACACACTGTATATATACACATACATACATACACACTGTATATATACACATACATACATACACACTGTATATATACACATACATACATACACACTGTATATATATACACATACATACATACACACTGTATATATACACATACATACATACACACTGTATATATACACACACATACATACACACTGTATATATACACATACATACATACACACTGTATATATACACATACATACATACACACTGTATATATACACATACATACATACACACTGTATATATACACATACATACATACACACTGTATATATACACATACATAACATATATAGTTTCATTCTCTATTTATTTGAGGTCACAATAGTTACATACAATTTACTGGAAACCAGGTTTAGTTGGGGTTTTTTATCTCCAAAATATGAGTTACTGTAGGACTATAATAATTGTTAACAGATCTACCAAACCCAAAAGGTTTTAATTTGAGAATGTTCATTTGTATGCCTCAAATATTAAACTGTCTTAAATATTTAATGATTAGTTGAATCAGGTGTGTAAGTGCTGGTAAGAACAAAAGGATGAGAAACCCTGAGATAAACATAAAACCATATAATGTAAAAGCTCCTCCACCATCTTTACCAGACGTTTTACTGATAACATGTAGACCTACTGATTAGTTTCCACTTTGAAAACTGCTGTCTGTCAGCAACTCAGCTCAAGTAGCAGTTCTACTAACTAGTAATATCTCATTCCAGGTATTCATTCACATACTCTGTCCTTTAGAATGTATTGTTGTTCAGAAATACTTACTTTATTTTTCAATAATCTCCATATAGTGTTTTCTGCTCTGTCGTCTCAAAATGGATCCTGAACAAAAGAACAACTTTACTTTCTGTTTCAGCTCAGCCACCTCCCGAGTGGTGCAGTCCCGCCTCTTGCGTCACTGCAGTACAGTTAGAGTCCAGGCTGCATGACTGGGAGTCCCATAGGGCGGCGCACAATTGGCACAGCGTCGTCAAGGTTTGGCCGGGGTAGGCCGTCATTGTTAATAAGAATTTGTTTTGACTTACCTAGTTAAATAAAAGTGAAATAAAAATAAAATATCTTCCACTAGATGGCAGTAAACACCTGCTGTAACTAGACTTTACAGCAGTATCAATATGATATAATAAGCTAAACTGATCCGAGATCAGCTCTCCTATGAATACTGTCACAGGTTTACAGCAGCTGACAGTTGCTACTTCATCGCTACTAACTCAAACTACCTTGGTTTAAATAAAGACAATATATGTAAAGATTAAAAGGTATATAACTTATAAATCATGAGCCTCATCTTGAGGAGTATGTGATTGGATGTTATAGACCCCCATCTGAACAGTTTCTTTCCCATGCTGTGGCCCTCAATAACTGGCCACCTGGTCCATAGAGACTAAAGGACTATGCTGTGGCCCTCACCAACTGGCCCATAGAGACTAAAGGACTATGCTGTGGCCCTCACCAACTGGCCACCTGGCCCATAGAGACTAAAGGACTATACTGTGGCCCTCACCAACTGACCATCTGGCCCATAGAGACTAAAGGACTATGCTGTGGCCCTCACCATCTGGCCCATAGAGACTAAAGGACTATACTGTGGCCCTCACCAACTGACCATCTGGCCCATAGAGACTAAAGGACTATGCTGTGGCCCTCACCATCTGGCCCATAGAGACTAAAGGACTATGCTGTGGCCCTCACCTACTGGCCATCTGGCCCATAGAGACTAAAGGACTATGCTGTGGCCCTCACCATCTGGCCATCTGGCCCATAGAGACTAAAGGACTATGCTGTGGCCCTCACCATCTGGCCATCTGGCCCATAGAGACTAAAGGACTATGCTGTGGCCCTCACCAACTGGCCATCTGGCCCATAGAGACTAAAGGACTATGCTGTGGCCCTCACCATCTGGCCCATAGAGACTAAAGGACTATGCTGTGGCCCTCACCAACTGGCCATCTGGCCCATAGAGACTAAAGGACTATGCTGTGGCCCTCACCATCTGGCCATCTGGCCCATAGAGACTAAAGGACTATGCTGTGGCCCTCACCAACTGGCCGTCTGGCCCATAGAGACTAAAGGACTATGCTGTGGCCCTCACCAACTGGCCATCTGGCCCATAGAGACTAAAGGACTATGCTGTGGCCCTCACCAACTGGCCATCTGGCCCATAGAGACTAAAGGACTATGCTGTGGCCCTCACCATCTGGCCATCTGGCCCATAGAGACTAAAGGACTATGCTGTGGCCCTCACCATCTGGCCATCTGGCCCATAGAGACTAAAGGACTATGCTGTGGCCCTCACCAACTGGCCCATAGAGACTAAAGGACTATGCTGTGGCCCTCACCAACTGGCCATCTGGCCCATAGAGACTAAAGGACTATGCTGTGGCCCTCACCAACTGGCCATCTGGCCCATAGAGACTAAAGGACTATCCTGTGGCCCTCACCAACTGGTCACCTGGCCCATAGAGACTAAAGGACTATGCTGTGGTCCTCACCATCTGGCCATCTGGCCCATAGAGACTAAAGGACTATGCTGTGGCCCTCACCACCTGGCCAACTGGCCCATAGAGACTAAAGGACTATACTGTGGCCCTCACCATCTGGCCCATAGAGACTAAAGGACTATGCTGTGGCCCTCACCAACTGGCCACCTGGCCCATAGAGACTAAAGGACTATGCTGTGGCCCTCACCATCTGGCCCATAGAGACTAAAGGACTATGCTGTGGCCCTCACCAACTGACCATCTGGCCCATAGAGACTAAAGGACTATGCTGTGGCCCTCACCATCTGGCCCATAGAGACTAAAGGACTATGCTGTGGCCCTCACCAACTGGTCCTCTGGCCCATAGAGACTAAAGGACTATGCTGTGGCCCTCACCAACTGGCCATCTGGCCCATAGAGACTAAAGGACTATGCTGTGGCCCTCACCAACTGACCATCTGGCCCATAGAGACTAAAGGACTATGCTGTGGCCCTCACCATCTGGCCCATAGAGACTAAAGGACTATGCTGTGGCCCTCACCATCTGGCCCATAGAGACTAAAGGACTATGCTGTGGCCCTCACCATCTGGCCCATAGAGACTGAATGACTATGCACTCTACGCTGCACACCGCATCAACGGGGATGTGGTGGAGGGTAAACCCACGTAAACGCACTTACGCACCTTTTATTTGTAAAATAGCGTTTCCTCAACACTGTATTTTGTTAATGATCATTTACCACTTATTATGCGTGTCCAGCGTTAAGTCTAAATTCTATCGCGGAAACCGGGCCCAGGTTGGTCAGCATGATAAAGAATCATATCTCAAGCCTACTCTGTCTATTGAATGTCTGACTACGACCTAACTTTATAATAGTTATATGTAGCCAAGACTTACCAGAGTCTGTACGTCTGTCCTTCAAATCAACACATTTATCCTACTTCTAATGTTGCAGAGAAATGTGCGCTACAGTTTCTACAGTCAGTTTGTAACGGCGTAGACTACACCCTTACTTTCACTTTATATAACAATATTAACCAGAGGGTGGCGCTAACAGTCAGTTGCATGTGACATCAGTAACTCGTGACATTGTACCGAATCTTGCTTACATTTTTTTTTATAGTCCTTCTTTGAGACATCTCTCTTACATTATTTAAGCTAAACTTATCATTTACTCGAAACCAGGTTTAGTTGTGTTTTTTTTTAATCTCCAACATATGAGTTACTGTAGGACTATAATAATTGTTAACAGATCTACCAAACCCAAAAGGTTTTAATTTGAGAATGTTCATTTGTATGCCTCAAATATTAAACTGTCTTAAATATTTAATGATTAGTTGAATCAGGTGTGTAAGTGCTGGTAAGAACAAAAGGATGAGAAACCCTGAGATAAACATAAAACCATATAATGTAAAAGCTCCTCCACCATCTTTACCAGACGTTTTACTGATAACATGTAGACCTACTGATTAGTTTCCACTTTGAAAACTGCTGTCTATCAGCAACTCAGCTCAAGTAGCAGTTCTACTAACTAGTAATATCTCATTCCAGGTATTCATTCTCTTACTCTGTCCATTAGAATAGATTATTGTTCAGAAATACTTACTTTATTTTTCAATAATCTCCATATAGTGTTTTCTGCTCTGTCGTCTCAAAATGGATCCTGAACAAAAGAACAACTTTACTTTCTGTTTCAATCAGCCGTCTCCCCACCCTGAAAATAAAGTGTTTTATTGGTATCTTCCACTAGATGGCTTTATAACTAGACTTTACAACTATGTGTTCGGTTTCATACAGGCAGTGTCCCAGAGTTGGATTGCTGATCTAGGATCAGGTCCCCCCTCTCCATGCAATCTGATTCACTATGATCTAGGATCAGGTCCCTCCTCTCCATGCAATCTGATTCATTATGATCTAGGATCAGGTCCCCCTCTCCATGTAATCTGATTCATTATGATATAGGATCAGGTCCCCCCTCTCCATGTAATCTGATTCACTATGATCTAGGATCAGGTAACTCCTGTCCATGTAATCTGATTCATTATGATCTAGGATCAGGTCCTCCTCTCCATGTAATCTGATTCATTATGATCTAGGATCAGGTCCCCCTCTCCATGTAATCTGATTCATTATGATCTAGGATCAGATCCCCACTCTCCATGTAATCTGATTCATTATAATCTAGGATCAGGTCCCCCCTCTCCATGTAATCTGATTCATTATGATCTAGGATCAGGTCCCTACTCTCCATGTAATCTGATTCATTATAATCTAGGATCAGGTCCTCCTCTCCATGTAATCTGATTCATTATGATCTAGGATCAGGTCCCCCTCTCCATGTAATCTGATTCATTATGATCTAGGATCAGGTCCCCCCTCTCCATGTAATCTGATTCATTATGATCTAGGATCAGGTCCTCCTCTCCATGTAATTTGATTCATTATGATCTAGGATCAGGTCCCCCCTCTCCATGTAATCTGATTCATTATGATCTAGGATCAGGTCCCCCCTCTCCATGTAATCTGATTCATTATGATCTAGGATCAGGTCGCCCCTCTCCATGTAATCTGATTCATTATGATTCATCATTATGCTTTGTTTGGCTACTTGTTGTCCATTGTCTGAATAAGCCTATTGTGGTGAAATGTCAGGAACACATTTTTTAAAATGTACTTTTAATCGTTTTAGAAACGTTTAAATGAACCACATGGATTCTAACTGGGGATTCAGCTAAAACTTGTATTTTTGGGATGAAATAAATTGATACCAACAGTGGACAATTCCCAGCAAAAGCCTGGGGCTACAACTGTCAAGAGGAGAATAGGGGGAGTATTCCCCTTGGAGAACCCAGAGTGCAACACTGAAGAAAAACCTATTGGAGAATAACAACAATCTCAATCTGAAGCTCTAAAGAAAAAATAGGAATTGTGAAAATCAGGAACACCATTCTTCCTCCTGTCCACCTATTGTCCCTGTATGAATCAGGACCACCATTCTTCCTCCTGTCCACCTATTGTCCCTGTATGAATCAGGACCACCATTCTTCCTCCTGTCCACCTATTGTCCCTGTATGAATCAGGAACACCATTCTTCCTCCTGCCCCACCTATTGTCCCTGTATGAATCAGGAACACCATTCTTCCTCCTGTCCACCTATTGTCCCTGTATGAATCAGGACCACCATTCTTCCTCCTGTCCACCTATTGTCCCTGTATGAATCAGGACCACCATTCTTCCTCCTGTCCACCTATTGTCCCTGTATGAATCAGGACCACCATTCTTCCTCCTGTCCACCTATTGTCCCTGTATGAATCAGGACCACCATTCTTCCTCCTGTCCACCTATTGTCCCTGTATGAATCAGGACCACCATTCTTCCTCCTGTCCACCTATTGTCCCTGTATGAATCAGGACCACCATTCTTCCTCCTGTCCACCTATTGTCCCTGTATGAATCAGGACCACCATTCTTCCTCCTGTCCACCTATTGTCCCTGTATGAATCAGGAACACCATTCTTCCTCCTGCCCACCTATTGTCCCTGTATGAATCAGGACCACCATTCTTCCTCCTGTCCTACCTATTGTCCCTGTATGAATCAGGACCACCATTCTTCCTCCTGTCCACCTATTGTCCCTGTATGAATCAGGACCACCATTCTTCCTCCTGTCCACCTATTGTCCCTGTATGAATCAGGACCACCATTCTTCCTCCTGTCCACCTATTGTCCCTGTATGAATCAGGACCACCATTCTTCCTCCTGTCCACCTATTGTCCCTGTATGAATCAGGACCACCATTCTTCCTCCTGTCCACCTATTGTCCCTGTATGAATCAGGACCACCATTCTTCCTCCTGTCCACCTATTGTCCCTGTATGAATCAGGACCACCATTCTTCCTCCTGTCCACCTACTGTCCCTGTATTAATCAGGACCACCATTCTTCCTCCTGTCCACCTATTGTCCCTGTATGAATCAGGACCACCATTCTTCCTCCTGTCCACCTATTGTCCCTGTATGAATCAGGGCCACCATTCTTCCTCCTGTCCACCTATTGTCCCTGTATGAATCAGGAACACCATTCTTCCTCCTGTCCCACCTATTGTCCCTGTATGAATCAGGGCCACCATTCTTCCTCCTGTCCACCTATTGTCCCTGTATGAATCAGGACCACCATTCTTCCTCCTGCCCCACCTATTGTCCCTGTATGAATATTAGTTGGCATCTAATTGAAGAACATACTGCTTTATAGATCCCAGCCTGACAAACAATTGTCTGGACCTTACTTTGAGCACTTGCACTGGGCCTCCATAGAGTCTCCATGTGTCAAGCAGTACAGAGAAACCCCCTCTAGATGACAGCAGAGGCTCTTGGATCTACCCTGTCTATCCACCAGTTTAGTGACCTTGTTCCATCAATATGTCCATACTACTTCACAACCCATTTGAGGTCTTGACCAGCAATGTCCCAATGGGCTCAACCAAGCCGAGAGTGAGGTTCTAGAAAGAGGACTGACTTTCATACCAACTCCTAAACAGGTGGACTGACTTTCATACCAACTCCTAAACAGGTGGACTGACTTTCATACCAACTCCTGAACAGGTGGACTTTCATACCAACTCCTAAACAGGTGGACTGACTTTCATACCAACTCCTAAACAGGTGGACTGACTTTCATACCAACTCCTGAACAGGTGGACTTTCATACCAACTCCTAAACAGGTGGACTGACTTTCATACCAACTCCTAAACAGGTGGACTGACTTTCATACCAACTCCTAAACTGGTGGACTGACTTTCATACCAACTCCTAAACAGGTGGCCTGACTTTCATACCAACTCTTAAACAGGTGGACTGACTTTCATACCAAGTCTTAAACAGGTGGACTGACTTTCATACCAACTCCTAAACAGGTGGACTGACTTTCATACCAACTCCTAAACAGGTGGACTGACTTTCATACCAACTCCTAAACAGGTGGACTGGGAGGAGCTCCGGAGGGGATCTACACGTCTATCATAGAAGATTGAAGTTATCAGATCATTGTGAATATGAAACAGATTTTCCTCAGATACTATTTCCAAACCCCTCACATTGGGAACCTCAGTTGGAGTCAGAAACTATACAGACTCTGATACGTAGGGATGTGGCTCCCTTTTCACTATTCAGAACCAGACCTGTTTATCAGCTTAACCTTACAAATGGTTAAAAATCAAGCTCTAGAAATATAGTGATTAAACCAGCAGATAAGGGGGCTCAGATTGTTGTAATGGATAAAGTGAATATCTTCTTGAAGCCAATAGACAATAGGATCATGTTAAACACTATGTTCCATTGTCCCACTCAACACAACCGGAAAACACAAAGATTAATCCAGGAGATAAACTGTATGAGGATAAGTACATTACAGATAAACAGATGGTCTGTCTTTTTGGGCCAGATTCTCCAAGGCCTAGGCAGTTTTACTTACTGCCTAAAATACATATCTCCTGAGACGTGGGTGGTTCCCTGCGGCTGACCAATAGTAAATGATTGTGTCTCAGAGACGTGGGCGGTTCACTGCGGCTGACCAATAGGAAGTGATTGTGTCTCAGAGACGTGGGCGGTTCCCTGCGGCTGACCAATAGGAAGTGATTGTGTCTCAGAGACGTGGGCGGTTCCCTGCAGCTGACCAATAGGAAGTGATTGTGTCTCAGAATCTTACTGTATTGCTGAATATATAGACTTTTATTGCTGAATATATAGACTTTTATATCAACCCTCTACCCCAGAAACAGCCAGCTATGTTCAGGATACTGATGAATGAAGGGTTTATTACTATTGTAGTACTGACTTTAATATCAACCCTCTATCCCAGAAACACCCAGCTATGTTCAGGGTACTGATGAATGAAGGGTTTATTACTATTGTAGTACTGACTTTTATATCAACCCTCTATCCCAGAAACACCCAGCTATGTTCAGGGTACTGATAAATGAAGGGTTTATTACTATTGTAGTACTCTTTTTATAAACTTAGCTACTGACTTGTTCTATTGTTGTTGCATTGTCAAGAAGTTAACCTGCAAGGAAGCATTTCAGTACATAATACTTGTATTGTGCTTTATATTATTATAGATATTTTAGGGTTGCCATGGATTTCAAGCAGACAATGCCATCAGGTCCAAACCCCAAACAAGGAAATTGTAGGAGACAGGCGTGTTGGGGTTTCCTGCCAGCATGACCACCCGCTTCACTTCCTGAACATGAAAAAGGCTGAAAGGTGGGATGCAGTAATAAGGAGTTTTTTTCAGTTTCTTTTTCAGTATTTTATTTCAGTGTTGATTAATTTAGTTAATTTAGTAAATTGTATTTAGTTATTTAGTGCAGATAATGATGTACTTCTTCTGTAGTTTGTCAAATGCAGTGAACCTGCAGAGAGATGAAGGAGGGGATGAGAGGCCAGACCATCAACCTCATCTTCTTGGAGGACATTGATGCCAGATGCAGTGTCACCTGTAACTTATAAATCATCTCGAGGAGTCACCTGTGACAGTATTCATAAAGAGTAGGAGAGCTGATCTAGGATCAGTTTAGCCTTTTAGATCATAATGAATCAGATTACACAGAGAGGATTGACCTGATCCTAGATCATAATGAATCAGATTACATGGAGAGGGGGGACCTGATCCTAGATCATAATGAATCAGATTACATGGAGAGGGGGGGACCCGATCCTATATCATAATGAATCAGATTACACGGAGAGGGGGGACCTGATCCTATATCATAATGAATCAGATTAAATGGAGAGGAGGGACCTGATCCTAGATCATAATGAATCAGATTAACTGGAGAGGAGGGACCTGATCCTAGATCATAATGAATCAGATTACAAGGAGAGGGGGGACCTGATCCTATATCATAATGAATCAGATTACATGGAGAGGGGGGGATCTGATCCTAGATCATAATGAATCAGATTACATGGAGAGGGGGGACCTGATCCTAGATCATAATGAATCAGATTACATGGAGGGGGGGACCTGATCCTTGATCATAATCAGATTACACGGAGAGGAGGGACCTGATCCTAGATCATAATGAATCAGATTACATGGAGAGGAGGACCTGATCCTAGATCATAATGAATCAGATTAACTGGAGAGGAGGGACCTGATCCTAGATCATAATGAATCAGATTAACTGGAGAGGAGGGACCTGATCCTAGATCATAATGAATCAGATTACATGGAGAGGATGACCTGATCCTAGATCATAATGAATCAGATTACATGGAGGGGGGGACCTGATCCTAGATCATAATCAGATTACACAGAGAGGGGGGACCTGATCCTATATCATAATGAATCAGATTAAATGGAGAGGAGGGACCTGATCCTAGATCATAATGAATCAGATTACATGGAGGGGGGGACCTGATCCTAGATCATAATCAGATTACACGGAGAGGAGGGACCTGATCCTAGATCATAATGAATCAGATTACATGGAGAGGGGGGACCTGATCCTAGATCATAATGAATCAGATTACATGGAGAGGGGACCTGATCCTAGATCATAATGAATCAGATTACATGGAGAGCCGGATATATATAATATACCCTACTATTTTTTTATATTTAATATGCCATAAACTATTGTTTTTTTTAACAGTTTCATTAATTCATTGTAATTAACTTAATCATTATGACACACCCCTCTCTATTGTCATTGGTTGCACTAATTGCACTGTTTGTCTACATAACCTGGTTCAAGTATTGATGACATCACCCTGAAGAAGGCACAGTGATGCTGAAACGTTGGTAAATACCCAATAAATTACTGGGAGTTTATATATGGAGTGTGGGACTCTCTTTATTTTGATAGTTCATAACTCTTATGTATTTGCCATCTTTTTGTGTTTTTCAGGCAGCCTGGGAAAGAACTGAAAAAACTCACTAAAGAGTCAAGACAGAGACACCAGAAAGACCCAAGAAGACTTGGATGCAGCATCAGAGGACAGAGAGGGATGTTCAGAACTCACTCAGTCTGGTCAGTTGGTGAGGGTAGACTTGGAGGCTGCTTACCTGACATGGAGGAAGTCCCCTCTCCTCTCCCCTACCTTCCAAATACCCCCCTCCTCTCCCCTACCTTCCCTATACCCCCTCCTCTCCCCTACCTTCCCTATACCCCCTCCTCTCCCCTACCTTCCCTATACCCCCTCCTCTCCCTACCTTCCCTATGCCCCCCTCCTCTCCCCTACCTTCCCTATACCCCCTCCTCTCCCCTACCTTCCCTATACCCCCTCCTCTCCCCTACCTTCCCCTTGCCCCCTCCCTTCTCTCCCCTACCTTCCCTATACCCCCCTCCTCTCCCCTACCTTCCCTATACCCCCCCCTATTATGTTGGACCATCATGTTTATTTGTTTGAATCTTGTCTTTGTTTGTGATCAGGTTAGAAGAGAATGACTCCTCAACCCAAGAGGCCCTGGAGCAGCTGTGATCAGGTTAGAAGAGAATGACTCCTCAACCCAAGAGGTCCTGGAGCAGCTGTGATCAGGTTAGAAGAGAATGACTCCTCAACCCAAGAGGCCCTGGAGCAGCTGTGATCAGGTTAGAAGAGAATGACTCCTCAACCCAAGAGGCCCTGGAGCAGCTGTGAGAGAGCAGCAGTGTGGAAACATTTGGGGAAATTTAAAGAAGGTTTCCTGGAAAAGAGGTTTGACTGTTACGTAAAGGGTCAGAGCCACTGAGTGAACAAAATATTAAGGATACCTTCCTAATATTGAGTTACGCCTGGTCAGTTTGTCATGGAAAGAAAAGGTGTCCTTAATGTTTTGTGTAAATTGCACAATAATTATACATTTATGGATTGTTTTATGTAGCCTATTGTTTTCTATTTATTCAACCTGCCATCTACCCACCTGGGGACTGAGGGTTATGAGAGAACCCCCACATCACTAGCTTCTCTTTATTCAACCTGCCATCTACCCACCTGGGGACCGAGGGTTATGAGAGAACCCCCACATCACTAGCTTCTCTTTATTCAACCTGCCATCTACCCACCTGGGGACTGAGGGTTATGAGAGAACCCCCACATCACTAGCTTCTCTTTATTCAACCTGCCATCTACCCACCTGGGGACTGAGGGTTATGAGAGAACCCCCACATCACTAGCTTCTCTTTATTCAACCTGCCATCTACCCACCTGGGGACTGAGGGTTATGAGAGAACCCCCACATCACTAGCTTCTCTTTATTCAACCTGCCATCTACCCACCTGGGGACTGAGGGTTATGAGAGAACCCCCACATCACTAGCTTCTCTTTATTCAACCTGCCATCTACCCACCTGGGGACTGAGGGTTATGAGAGAACCCCCACATCACTAGCTTCTCTTTATTCAACCTGCCATCTACCCACCTGGGGACTGAGGGTTATGAGAGAACCCCCACATCATTAGCTTCTCTTTATTCAACCTGCCATCTACCCACCTGGGGACTGAGGGTTATGAGAGAACCCCCACATCACTAGCTTCTCTTTATTCAACCTGCCATCTACCCACCTGGGGACTGAGGGTTATGAGAGAACCCCCACATCACTATCTTCTCTTTATTCAACCTGCCATCTACCCACCTGGGGACTGAGGGTTATGAGAGAACCCCCACATCACTTGCTTCTCTTTATTCAACCTGCCATCTACCCACCTGGGGACTGAGGGTTATGAGAGAACCCCCACATCATTAGCTTCTCTTTATTCAACCTGCCATCTACCCACCTGGGGACTGAGGGTTATGAGAGAACCCCCACATCACTAGCTTCTCTTTATTCAACCTGCCATCTACCCACCTGGGGACTGAGGGTTATGAGAGAACCCCCACATCACTAGCTTCTCTTTATTCAACCTGCCATCTACCCACCTGGGGACTGAGGGTTATGAGAGAACCCCCACATCACTAGCTTCTCTTTATTCAACCTGCCATCTACCCACCTGGGGACTGAGTGTTATGAGAGAACCCCCACATCACTAGCTTCTCTTTATTCAACCTACCATCTACCCACCTGGGGACTGAGGGTTATGAAAGAACCCCCACATCACTAGTTTGCATGTTCTGCAGCCTTGTAAAGATAAGGAGGGGACGACTGGGAGGCAGGTTGGCATTTATTGTCATGAATCTTGCCCTGGAGGCAGGTTGGCATTTATTGTCATGAATCTTGCCCTGGAGGCAGGTTGGCATTTATTGTCATGAATCTTGCCCTGGAGGCAGTTCATCAAAGTGGTTACTAGCTGGCACAGGCACAAAGTAATACAATCCGATTTTAATCCTAACCTCAACCCTAACCACACTGCTAATCCTTCCCTTAAATTAAGACCATAAAACAAAATTATTTTCCACAGCCAATTCTGACTTTGCAGCTGACATATCTAGAGGAAATCGCACAGTTCTGCCTCCAGGTCAAGATTCATGACAAACGTCAACATGAGACAGGGAGAAGCAATGTAAAAATCAATAACAAAACTGTTTCCACTATTAACATGCTTTTTCTTGTTTCAAGTATGTTTTATTATGAAAAGTACAATATAACCATGTATACTTGTACAACTATGGAGCGTATGTCCACATATAATTGTACAATTTGTTTTTCCAACATAAAAGACAAAAAATGATCACATTGGTATTTTAACAGTGTTATTGTAAGAGTTTAAATGTTTAAACAGAGGATACATCTAAAACAGGATAAAACAAGTGCAGTATGTTGTGAGAATGTTACTTTAACGTCGACTCATAACGTCACACTATAACTTCATGGGAGTCTTGTGGAAAGACTGCATGTTGTTTTGGGTGGATTGAGTGACGGCTTCATCAACATTTTGCAGAATATTCCGGTAATATTTTCACCTCTTGTCGGCTGCAGACATTCATAAGGAGTTCCAGTAGTTTATTTGTCATTTGCAGGTATTAAAAGTAATACATACATTGTAATTCCTTGTTGGATCTCTCTCACATACAGGACAGTACATACCAGTGGAGGCTGCTGAGTGGAGGACGGCTCATAATAATGTCTGGAACAGAGTGAATGAAATGGAACACATGGAAACCACGTGTTTGATACCATTCCACTTATTCCACTCCAGCCATTACAAGCCTGTCCTCCCTAAATAAGGTCCCACCAGCCTCCTGTGGTACAAACACAAACAGTAAAATATATCATAAAAAATGCAAAGTGGTAAAAGATCAGAAAATATTACAAGCCTGTCACGTGTGAGTGTTCAATGTGTGTTTGTCCATTGTGTGTGTCAGTGTTTATGTGTGTGTCAGTGTGTGTGTGTTTGTCCTGTTTGAGCAGGTGGCCAGCGTGTGCCTAGTGTGTGTGTCTGTGTCAAGTGTGTGTGTGTTCAGTGTGTGTGTGTTCAGTGTGTGTGTGTGTTCAGTGTGTGTGTGTATGTCCAGTGTGTGTGTGTCTGTGTCCAGTGTGTGTGTGTGTGTGTCTGTGTCCAGTGTGCGTGTGTGTGTCTGTGTCCAGTGTGTGTGTGTCCAGTGTGTGTGTGTGTGTGTCTAGTGTGTGTGTGTCTAGTGTGTGTGTGTCCAGTGTGTGTGTGTCCAGTGTGTGTGTGTGTGTGTCCAGTGTGTGTGTGCGTGTGTGTGTGCGTGTGTGTCTAGTGTGTGTGTGTGTGTGTGTCTAGTGTGTGTGTGTGTGTGTGTCCAGTGTGTGTCTAGTGTGTGTGTGTCTAGTGTGTGTGTCCAGTGTATGTCTGTGTCCAGTGTGTGTGTGTGTGTGTCTGTGTCCAGTGTGTGTGTGTGTCTGTGTCCAGTGTCCGTGTGTGTGTGTGTCTGTGTCCAGTGTGTGTGTGTCTGTGTCCAGTGTGTCTGTGTCCACTGTGTGTGTGTGTGTGTGTGTGTGTATGTGTGTCCAGTGTGTGTGTGTCCAGTGTGTGTGTGTGTGTGTGTGTGTGTGTGTGTGTGTGTGTGTGTGTCCAGTGTGTGTGTGTGTCCAGTGTGTGTGTGTGTCCAGTGTGTGTGTGTGTGTGTGTCCAGTGTGTTTGTGTCCAGTTATTATTTCAAGTACACTGAAGAGCCAATATAATGAACCCAAAACCCTGGATAGAGGGGCTCAGTGACTGTGGAGGTGAATGTGATCAGGTGGGTCAGTGTGTCAGAGGAGGCTCTATAGAAGGACAGAGTGCCGGCTGGCCAGTCCAGATACACTCCTACTCTGTGGGACCTGGAGGGGCGGACGGCTATGGTAGTGAGATTATTATTATGCCAGGCAGAGTAACTGTTGTCAGAGCAGAACAGACACCAGGACTTGTCATTGAATCCAAGCCAACAGTCATCACCCCATCCTCCCCTGCTGATTTCTTTATATGTCACTCCTATACCAGCCCCCATTATCCCACTCCACTCTACCTCCCAGTAACAGCGCCCAGTCAGACCCTCTCTACACAGCACCTGTTTAAGGTCCTCAAATCTCTCTGGGTGATCAGGATACGGCTGCTCCTCTATCCTACATGTCACCTTTCTGTTCTCCTCAGACAGAGAGAGGAGTCTGTTTACTGTGTTTAGGTCCAGTGTGAGATCACAGACATCTGATGGATGAAACCAGACACAATATTAGAAATCATCATCATTCACATTAGAATGTTAATAACTCACTTTTCACTAATTAATTTAATGTAGATGTTTCTAGGTATCAAAAGGAGAAGTTAAGGTAACTGGAGACTTGTTGAATGATCATATGTTATTATGTACGGTAATATAAAACACACTTATTCACAATAATTACACACACACACACACACACACACACACACACACACACACACACACACACACACACACACACACACACACACACACACACACACACACACACACACACACACACACACACACACACACACACACACACACACACACACACACACGTTGTCAAAGCAACTCTTTGTAAACGTTGGTGTCCCTGATTTGTGCTTCTGTAGAACTACAGATGATATTTAATATGACCAAGTCAGTAATGATGGTGGTCTTTGACTTAACTTGAATTAAGACTTATTCTTACTCATATTATTCATATAAAACACACTTATTCCCATTAACCTGTTGGGGGTAGAGGGCAGTATTGACACGGCCGGATAAAAAACGTACCCGATTTAATCTGGTTACTACTCCTGCCCAGTAACTAGAATATGCATATAATTATTGGCTTTGGATAGAAAACACCCTAAAGTTTCTAAAACTGTTTGAATGGTGTCTGTGAGTATAACAGAACTCATATGGCAGGCAAAAACCTGAGAGGATTCTGAACAGGAAGTGGCCTGTCTGACAAGTTGTTGTTCATCTTGGCTCTTTTTATTGAAGACTGAGGATCTTTGCTGTAACGTGACACTTCCTACGGCTCCCATAGGTTCTCAGAGCCCGGGAAAAAGCTGAACAATATCGAGGCAGCCCCAGGCTGAAACACATTATCGCTTTTGACAAGTGGCCGATCAGAGGACAATGGGCTTAGGCGCGTGCCCGAGTCGACCCCATGCTTTATTTTCTTTCGTCTGTTTACCTAAATGCAGATTCCCGGTCGGAATATTATCGCTTTTTTACGAGAAAAATGGCATAAAAATGGATTTTAAACAGCGGTTGACATGCTTCGAAGTACGGTAATGGAATATTTAGAATTTTTTTGTCACGAAATGCGCCATGCTCGTCACCCTTCTTTACCCTTTCGGATAGTGTCTTGAACGCACGAACAAAACGCCTCTATTTGGATATAACAATGGATTATTTGGAACCAAACCAACATTTGTTATTGAAGTAGAAGTCCTGGGAGTGCATTCTGACGAAGACAGCAAAGGTAATAACATTTTTCTTATAGTAAATCTGACTTTGGTGAATGCTAAACTTGCTGGGTGTCTAAATAGCTAGCCCTGTGAAGCCGGGCTATCTACTCAGAATATTGCAAAATGTGCTTTCACTGAAAAGCTATTTTAAAATCGGACATATCGAGTGCATAGAGGAGTTCTGTATCTATAAT
Source organism: Salmo salar (assembly GCF_965601325.2). Classification (NCBI taxonomy): domain Eukaryota; kingdom Metazoa; phylum Chordata; class Actinopteri; order Salmoniformes; family Salmonidae; genus Salmo; species Salmo salar. Next base: position 753,003 of record NW_027675339.1, read on the forward strand.
TCTTAAAATAATTGTTATGCTTTTTGTGAACGTTTATCGTGAGTAATTTAGTAAATTCACCGGAAGTTGGCGAGGGGTATGCTAGTTCTGAACGTCACATGCTAATGTAAAAAGCTGTTTTTTGATATAAATATGAACTTGATTGAACAAAACATGCATGTATTGTATAACATAATGTCCTAGGTGTGTCATCTGATGAAGATCATTAAAGGTTAGTGCTGCATTTAGCTGTGGTTTGGGTTTTTGTGACATTATATGCTAGCTTGAAAAATGGGTGTCTGATTATTTCTGCCTGGGTACTCTGCTGACATAATCTAATGTTTTGCTTTCGTTGTAAAGCCTTTTTGAAATCGGACAGTTTGGTTAGATTAACGAGAGTCTTGTCTTTAAAATGGTGTAAAATAGTCATATGTTTGAGAAATTGAAGTAATAGCATTTCTAAGGTATTTGAATAACGCGCCACAGGATTCCACTGGCTGTTACGTAGGTGGGACGATTTCGAAGTTAACTACACACCTGTATGCATCATGAACACAATCACACATTTCTAATATAATTTCTAATATAACACAAACGCACCACACACACACACTGTCAAATCAAGTCTTTGTAAACGTTGGTGTCCCTGATTTCTGCTTCTGTAGAACTACAGATGATATTTAATATGACCAAGTCAGTAATGATGGTGGTCTTTGACTTAACTTGAATTAAGACTTATTCTTAGTCATATTCTTCACAGCAGTCAACACTCACATTTTCTAAGTCCAGGTTTCATTCTGTTCTCTCCACCATGTTCCACACTGTAGCGGTAAGCAGAAAAACAGACAGTCATTGAGGGATACACCTGAACACACACACACACACACACACACACGCACACGCACACGCACACGCACACGCACACACACAGTCAGCATATAACTTTGTCCAAGTGGTGGTAAGAATGTTTGTCTTAACTAGCCTGATAAGTCAAACATGTCTGATATGAACATTGACATAAACCCTCTACATACTTGAGTTTCTCCAGTCTGCAGTGTGGATCCTCCAGTCCAGCAGAGAGCAGTCTGATTCCTGAGTCTCCTGGGTGATTGTAGCTCAGGTCCAGCTCTTTCAGGTGTGAGGGGTTTGACCTCAGAGCTGAGACCAGAGAAGCACAGCCTTCCTCTGTAACTAGACAGCCTGACAGCCTGCAAAGAGTCAAATCATATTAAAATCACACTGCTATTCTTTGGTGGTGAAAATAGTGGCAGTATATTTCTTCAACATATGAAACCTTCCATATCTATTCATAAATTAATGTATCATATTATAAATTACAAATTATCAACGTTTTGCCTGCAGATAGAAACATGTATAGTACAAATATTTGAGTAGACTGACCAGACCAGTTTAAAAACAGTATCAGTCAAAAGACAGACAGTGAGGTATCAGATATAGATTGTATTGAGTATACAGTCCACACCATATCTATTTTGACAGTGAAGATAACAATTTAAATGTGGCTCTAAACTCCAACATTTTGGATTTCAGATCAAATGTTTCATATGAGGTGACAGTATATAATGTCACCTTTTATTTGAGGATATTTTCATACATATCTGTTCCACCATTTAGAAAAAATGAAAGCACTTCATGTATCTAGTCCCCTATTTAAAGAAGTCATATGTTTTCTGACCAATTCACTCATAGTGGCTTAAAGTAGTCACAAGTTGAGTATTTGATCCGATATTCCTTGAACGCAGCGACTACATCAAGCTTGTGACTCAAACTCGTTGATTGATTTTGCAGTTTGTTATCGTTGTGTTTTGGGTTGTGTTTTGTCCAATATTAAAATGGTGGATGATGACTGGATAATTTTCTGTCTAAGTGAGTAGATAACATGTTTCTAAACACTACTAAATGAATCCTGATGATTCCATGAATAAGAAAAATCATGAATGAATCATGAATAATAATGAGTGAGAAAGTTACAGAGGCTACAACAAAACATGCTAACCTCTCACCATTACCAATAACAGAGACTACAACAAAACATGCTAACCTCTCACCATTACCAATAACAGAGGATACAACAAAACATGCTAACCTCTCACCATTACCAATAACAGAGGCTACAACAAAACATGCTAACCTCTCACCATTACCAATAACAGAGGCTACAACAAAACATGCTAACCTCTCACCATTACCAATACCAGAGGCTACAACAAAACATGCTAACCTCTCACCATTATCAATAACAGATGCTACAACAAAACATGCTAACCTCTCACCATTACCAATGTATTTATTTATAAGCACCTCACATTGTGGTTACTCACTACATGGTAGATATTCCCTCAGCGAAGTATGGCAGTTCCATGCAGGTTTCCTCACCAAGTCCAAGGCAGCACAGCTACCCATGCAGACAGTACTCCTTAGCTGTAACCGATATCCCCATGGCAACACAGCTACCCATGCAGACAGTACTCCTTAGCCGTAACTGATATCCCCATGGCAACACGAACTCGTTTAGCTTCCCAAGCAATTATCTCCCGGTGTCACACGATGCTAGGCTAACCTCAAGGCTGGCTAATACCTCCACGACGAGACGGTAGCTTCAGTCTTTACTAAGTTTTAACTAAATTATAACAACTCTTTTATTAAATAAAACATGTATTTCCCTTCATGTCTTAGTAGCTATGGGTTTTGTTGTAGTTCTGTCGTCTTCTTTTATAATTTTTCTTCACCAACCGTCCTGAGGTAAAACGTCCATCCTTTCATCAACGTCTTTTTCCCTCCCGTTAACCAGGTCAACTCCCATTGGCCACAACTTAACAAGCGACCTTATTGGTCAAAACGTAAACTTCAAAGTAAAACAAACTATTCACTTATACATTAAATAAATATTTCTTCAAAAAGCATAATGCATTAACAACATTACAGTTTAGGAGCAATTCAATCATCTTTTAAATATAATACCAATTAATTATAACAAATAAACTCAATACTTGGTTCAAACAAGGGTATTACACAAACATACAGTCAATAATACAGGAGAAAAATAAGTCTATATACAATGTGAGCAAATGAAGTTAAATAAGGGAGGTAAAGGCAAAAAAAGGCCATGGTGGCAAAGTAAATACAATATAGCAAGTAAAACACTGGAATGGTAGATATGCAGTGGAAGAAAGTGCAAAGTAGAAATAATGGGGAGCAAAGGAGCTAAATAAATAAATACAGTAGGGGAAGAGGTAGTTGGGCTAAATTATAGATGGGCTATGTACAGGTGCAGTAATCTGTGAGCTGCTCTGACAGCTGGTGCTTAAAGCTAGTGAGGGAGATAAGTGTTTCCAGTTTTAGAGATTTTTGTAGTTCGTTCCAGTCATTGGCAGCAGAGAACTGGAAGAAGAGGCGGCCGAAAGACGAATTGGCTTTGGGGGTGACCAGAGAGATATACCTGCTGGAGCGCGTGCTACCGTTGGGTGCTGTTATGGTAACCAGTGAGCGGAGATAAGGGGGGACTTTACCTAGCAGGGTCTTGTAGATGACCTGGAGCCAGTGGGTTTGGCGACGAGTATGAAGCGAGGGACAGACAATGAGAGCGTACAGGTCGCAGTGGTGGGTAGTACAGTGGGGGGGAAAGTATTTCATCCCCTGCTGATTTTGTACGTTTGCCCACTTACAAAGAAATGATCAGTCTATAATTTTAATGGTAGGTTTATTTGAACAGTGAGAGACAGAATAACAGCAAAAAAATACAGAAAAAACGCATGTCAAAAATGTTATACAATTATTTGCATTTTAATGAGGGAAATAAGTATTTGACCCCTCTGCAAAACATGACTTAGTACCTGGTGGCAAAACCCTTGTTAGCAATCACAGAGGTCAGACGTTTCTTGTAGTTGGCCACTAGGTTTGCACACATCTCAGGAGGGATTTTGTCCCACTCCTCTTTGCAGATCTTCTCCAAGTCATTAAGGTTTCCAGGCTGATGTTTGGCAACTTGAACCTTCATCTCCCTCCACAGATTTTCTATGGGATTAAGGTCTGGAGACTGGCTAGGCCACTCCAGGACCTTAATGTGCTTCTTCTTGAGCCACTCCTGTGTTGCCTTGGCCGTGTGTTTTGGGTCATTGTCATGCTGGAATACCCATCCACAACCCATTTTCAATGCCCTGGCTGAGGGAAGGAGGTTCTCACCCAAGATTTGACGATACATGGCCCCGTCCATCGTCCCTTTGATGCAGTGAAGTTGTCCTGTCCCCTTAGCAGAAAAACACCTCCAAAGCATAATGTTTCCACCTCCATGTTCGACGGTGGGGATGGTGTTCTTGGGGTCATAGGCAGCATTCCTCTTCCTCCAAACACGACGAGTTGAGTTGATGTCAAAGAGCTCTAATTTGGTCTCATCTGACCACAACACTTTCACCAGTTGTCCTCTGAGTCATTCAGATGTTCATTGGCAAACTTCAGATGGGCATGTATATGTATTCTTGAGCAGGGGGACCTTGCGGGCGCTGCAGGATTTCAGTCCTTCACGGCGTAGTGTGTTACCAATTGTTTTCTTGGTGACTATGGTCCCAGCTGCCTTAAGATCATTGACAAGATCCTCCCGTGTAGTTCTGGGCTGATTCCTCACCGTTCTCATGATCATTGCAACTCCACGAGGTGAGATCTTGCATGGAGACCCAGGCCGAGGGATATTGACAGTTCTTTTGTGTTTCTTCCATTTGCGAATAATCGCACCAAATGTTGTCACCTTCTCACCAAGCTGCTTGGCGATGGTCGTGCAGCCCATTCCAGCCTTGTGTAGGTCTACAATCTTGTCCCTGACATCCTTGGAGAGCTCTTTGGTCTTGGCCATGGTGGAGAGTTTGGAATCTGATTGATTGATTGCTTCTGTGGACAGGTGTCTTTTTTTACAGGTAACAAGTTGCGGTTAGGAGCACTCCCTTTAAGAGTGTGCTCCTAATCTCAGCTTGTTACCTGTATAAAAGACACCTGGGAGCCAGAAATCTTTCTGATTGAGAGGGGGTCAAATACTTTTTCCCTCATTAAAATGCAAATCAATTTATAACATTTCTGACATGCGTTTTTCTGGATGTTTTTGTTGTTATTCTGTCTCTCACTGTTCAAATAAACCATTAAAATTATAGACTGATCCTTTCTTTGTCAGTGGGCAAACGTACAAAATCAGCAGGGGATCAAATACTTTTTCCCCCCACTGTATATGGGGCTTTGGTGACAAAACGGATGGCACTGTGACAGACTGCATCCAATTCATTGAGTAGGGTATTGGAGGCTATTTTGTAATTGACATCGCCGAAGTCGAGGATCGGTAGGATGGTCAGTTTTATAAGGGTATGTTTGGCAGCATGAGTGAAGGATGCTATGTTGCGAAATAGGAAGCCAATTCTAGATTTAACTTTGGATTGGAGATGCTTATAGTGAGTCTGGAAGGAGAGTTTTCAGTCTAACCAGACACCTAGGTATTTGTAGTTGTCCACATATTCTAAGTCAGAACCATCCAGAGTAGTGATGCTGGACAGGCGGGCAGGTGCAGGCAGCGATCGGTTGAAGAGCATGCATTTAGTTTTACTTGTATTTAAGAGCAGTTGGAGGCCACGGAAGGAGAGCTGTATGGCATTGAAGCTCGTCTAGAGGTTAGTTAATACAGTGTCCAAAGAAGGGCCAGAAGTATACAGAATAACACCAATAACAGAGGGGGTCTGATCTTTGTGCCTCTGTAACTTTCTCATTTATCATTATTCACGATTCATTCATGATTATTCATAATCATGGTAGCATCAACATGAATGTAGAAGTGTTCAGAAACATCTTCTATTCTTACTGACAATACAAGTGAAGTGACTCCAAAATGACAGGACATTATTCACCATTCAGTTTCTATTAGGAAAAACATCATCCAAAACACAACCAAAACAAACTGAAAAATGAATTCAACAAGTTAGTAGAATCACAAGCTTGATGTAATCACTGCAGGCATGGAACATGGGACTAAATACTAAACTTATGACAACTTTAATACAATATAAGTACATTTGTCCAAATAATTAAGACTTCTTCAAATGGGAGAACTACGTACAGAAAGTGCTTTAATTTCTAAACGGTAAAACAGATATGTATGAAAATACCGTCAAATAAAAGGTGACATTCTGTAAGGTCACCTAATATGAAACATCTCAAATCCAAAATGCTGGAGGATAGCACCAAATGTAAAACTGTAAGCTTCACTGTCCAAACACATATGGTGTGGACTATGTGTCCCTGGTAAACACATGTGGATCTGGTGAACAGTTATCACTTGTTGACCAACTACAGGAATACTGACCTCAGAGTCTCCAGTTTACAGTGGGGATTCCCCAGTCCAGCAGAGACCAGCTTCACTCCTGAATCCTTCAGGTCATTGTTACTCAGGTCCAGCTCTCTCAGGTGTGAGGGGTTTGACCTCAGAGCTGAGACCAGAGAAGCACAGCCTTCCTCTGTGACTAGACAGCCTGACAGCCTGCAAAGAGTCAAATCAAATTAAAATCACACTGCTATGCTTTGGTGGTGAAAATAGTGGCAGTATAATTTTTCAAAATTTTTCAGATATCAGTGTCCTGAAACCTGCCATATCTATTCGTAAATTAATGTATCATCATTAAAAATGACAAATGATCAAAGTATTGCCTGCAGATAGAAACATGTATAGTACAAATATTTGAGTAGACTGACCAGACCAGTTTAAAAGCAGTATCAGTCAAAAGACAGACAGTGAGGTATCAGATTTAGATTGTATTGAGTATACAGTCCACACCATATCTATTTTGACAGTGAAGCTAACATTTTAAATGTGGCTCTATACTCCAACATTTTGGATTTCAGATCAAATGTTTCATATGAGGTGACAGTATACAATGTCACCTTTTATTTGAGGGTATTTTAATACATACAGTTGAAGTCAGAAGTTTACATATACCTTAGCCAAATGCATTTAAACTCAATTTTTACAATTCCTGACATTTAATCCTAGTAAAAATCCCCTGTGTTAGGTCAGTTAGGATCACCACTTTATTTTAAGAATGTGAAATGTCAGAATAATAGTAGAGAAAATGATTAATTTCAGCTTTTATTTCTTTCATCACATTCCCAGTGGGTCAGAAGTTTACATACACTCAATTAGTATTTGGTAGCATTGCCTTTAAATGGTTTAACTTGGGTTAAACGTGTCGGGTAGCCTTCTACAAGCTTCCCACAATAAGTTGGGTGAATTTTGGCCCATTCCTCCTGAAAGAGCTGGTGTAACTGAGTCAGGTTTGTAGGCCTCTTGCTCGCACACGCTTTTTCAGTTCTGCCCACAAATTTTCTATAGGATTGAGGTCAAGGTTTTGTGATGGCCACTCCAATACCTTGACTTTGTTGTCCTTAATCCATTTTGCCACAACTTTGGAAGTATGCTTGGGGTCATTTTCCATTTGGAAGACCCATTTGTGACCAAGCTTTAACTTCCTGACTGATGTCTTGAGATGTTGCTTCAATATATCCACGTAATTTTCCGCCCTCATGATGCCATCTATTTTGTGAAGTGCACCAGTCCCTCCTGCAGCAAAACACCCCCACAACATGATGCTGCCACCCCCGGGCTTCACGGTTGGGATGGTGTTCTTTGGCTTGCAAGCCTCCCCCTTTTTCCTCCAAACATAACGATGGTCATTATGGCCAAACAGTTCTTGTATTGTTTCATCTGACCAGAGGACATTTCTTCAAAAAGTACGATCTTTGTCCCCATGTGCAGTTGCAAACTGTAGTCTGGCTTTTTTTATGGTGGTTTTGGAGCAGTGGCTTCGTCCTTGCTGAGCGGCCTTTCAGATTATGTCGATATAGGACTCGTTTTACTGTGGATATAGATACTTTTGTACCTGTTTCCTCCAACATCTTCACAAGGTCCTTTGCTGTTGTTCTGGGATTGATTTGCACCAAAGTATGTTCATCTCTAGGAGACAGAACGCGTCTCCTTCCTGAGCGGAATGGCGGCTGTGTGGTCCCATGGTGTTTAGACTTGCGTACTATTGTTTGAACAGATGAACGTGTTACCTTCAGGCGTTTGGAAATTGCTCCCAAGGATGAACCAGACTTGTGGAGGTCTACAATTTTTTTTCTGAGATCTTGGCTGATTTCTTTTCATTTTCCCATGATGTCAAGCAAAGAGGCACTGAGTTTGAAGGTAGGCCTTGAAATACATCCAAATTATGTCAATTAGCCTACAGATGCTTCTAAAGCCATAACATGATTTTCTGGAATTTTCCATGCTGTTTAAAGGCACAGTCAACTTAGTGTATGTAAACTTCTGACCCACTGGAATTGTGATACAGTGAATTATAAGTGAAATAATCTGACTGTAAACAATTGTTTCAAAAATTACTTGTGTCATGCACAAAGTAGATGTCCTAACCGACTTGCCAAAACTATATAGTTTGTTAACAAGACATTTGTGGAGAGGTTCAAAAACACGTTTTAATGACTCCAACCTAAGTGTATGTACACTTCCGACTTCAACTGTATGTGATTGACGATTAAAAATTAAATTCTGATGATGCCATGATTAAGAAAAATCATGAATAAATCATGAATCAGAATGAGTGAGAAAGTTACAGAGGCCACAACAGAACATGCTAACCTCTCACCATTACCAATAACAGAGGCTACAACAAAACAGCTAACCTCTCACCATTACCAATTACAGAGGCTACAACAAAACATGCTAACCTCTCACCATTACCAATAACAGAGGCTACAACAAAACAGCTAACCTCTCACCATTACCAATAACAGAGGCTACAACAAAACATGCTAACCTCTCACCATTACCAATAACAGAGGTTACAACAAAACAGCTAACCTCTCACCATTACCAATAACAGAGGCTACAACAAAACATGCTAACCTCTCACCATTACCAATAACAGAGGTTACAACAAAACATGCTAACCTCTCACCTTTACCAATAACAGAGGCTAAAACAAAACATGCTAACCTCTCACCATTACCAATAACAGAGGATACAACAAAACATGCTAACCTCTAACCATTACCAATAACAGGGGCTACAACAAAACATGCTAACCTCTCACCATTACCAATAACAGAGACTACAACAAAACATGCTAACCTCTCACCATTACCAATAGAGGCTACAACAAAACATGCTAACCTCTCACCATTACCAATAACAGAGGATACAACAAAACACGCTAACCTCTCACCATTACCAATAACAGTGGGGGTATGATCCTTGTGCCTCTGTAACTTTCTCATTCATCATCATTCTCCATTCATTCTTATTCTTACTGACAATACAAGTGAAGTGACTCCAAAATGACAGGACATTATTCACCATTCAGTTTCTATTAGGAAAAACATAATCCAAAACACAACCAAGACAAACTGCAAATGAATTCAACAAGTTTGTAGAATCACAAGCTTGATGTTATCACTGCAGGCATGGAACATGGGACTAAATACTAAACTTATGACAACTTTAATACAACATAAGTGAATTTGTCCAAATATGTTCAACTTTTTCAAATGGGAGAACTAAATACATAAAGTGCTTTCCTTTCTTAACAGTAACACAGCTATGTATGAAAATACCCTCAAATAAAAGGTGACATTCTGTACTGTCACCTAATATGAAGCATTCTAAGTCAAATCCAAAATGCTGGTGCATAGCACCACATTTAAAACTGCAAGCTTCACTGTCCAAACACATATGGTGTGGACTATGTGTGTCTGGTAAACACATGTGGATCTGGTGAACAGTTATCACTTGTTGACCAACTACAGGAATACTGACCTCAGAGTCTCCAGTTTACAGTGGGGATTCCCCAGTCCAGCAGAGAGCAGCTTCACTCCTGAATCCTTCAGGTCATTGTTACTCAGGTCCAGCTCTCTCAGGTGTGAGGGGTTTGACTTCAGAGCTGAGACCAGAGAAGCACAGCCTTCCTCTGTGACTCCACAACCTGACAGCCTGCAACGAGATCATCATGACTTCCCAAACACACTGTTTATTTAACACCAGAAGTGTAGAAGGACAATGGCATTTGGTTTATTCTCTCAAACAACATATAGATTCATCTTCTGTCTCCTAGAATTGTATGGTCATATTGTAATACTAGATTGAATATCTGATTCAATATGTTATTCAATATAATATTATATACATATTATAATACATATTTTCTCTAAACATAATATTTCTTCCTGATGAATACTTCTTATATGTCATTTTATTTACTCACAGAGCAGCTCTGGAGACTTTGACCACTGGCAGCAGCCTCAGAAGACCTTCCTCTGATCTGGAGTATTTCTTCAGGTCAAACACATCCAGCTCCTTTTCTGAAGTCAGCAACACAAAGACCAGAGCTGACCACTGTGCAGGTGACAGGTAGGTTTTTGAGAGACTTCCTGATCTCAGGTAGCTTTGGATCTCCTCCACTAGAGAATGGTCATTCAGTTCATTCAGACAGTGGAACAGATTGATGCTCCTCTCTGGAGAGGGATTCTCCCTGATCTTCTCCTTGATGTACTTGACAGTTTCATCATGGCTCAGTGAGCTGCTTCTTGTCTTTGTCAGTAGACCTCGTAAGTGCTTCTGATTGGATTCCAGTGAGAGGCCCAGAAGGAAGCGGAGGAACAGGTCCAGGTTTCCTGTCTCACTTTGTAAGGCTTTATCCACAGCACTCTTGTAGAAAGTAACTTCAGACTCGTCTTTTGTTTGCAGTGTGTCAATTAGATTCTCATTGTTGTTGATGAATGAGAGGAACACATATACAGCAGCCAGAAACTCCTGAATGCTCAGATGCACAAAGCAGTACACCTTGTCCTGGTACAGAACACATTCCTCTTTAAAGAGCTGTGTGCACAATCCTGAGTACACAAAGGCTTCATTGACATCAATGCCAGCCTCTTTCAGGTCTTCTTCATAGAAAATCAGATTGCCCTTCACAAGCTGTTGAAAAGCCAGTTTTCCCAGTGACAGAATACTCTTTTTATTCCAGTGTGAACCTGTCTCTTCTTTCCCAAGATACTTTTCATTCTTCTGTTTGGTATGAAACACCACAAGGTGTGTGTACATCTCAGTCAGAGTCTTGGGCATCTCTTCTGTCTTATGTTTCAGCATGTGTTCAAGGACTGTTGCAGAAATCCAACAGAAGACTGGAATGTGGCACATGATGTGGAGGCTCCTTGATGTCTTTATGTGTGAGATGATTCTGCTGGCCAAGTCCTCATCACTGAATCTCTTTCTGAAGTACTCCTCCTTCTGTGGGTCATTGAACCCTCGTACCTCCGTCACCTGGTCAACACACCATGAAGGGATCTTATTGGCTGCTGCTGGTCGGGTAGTTATCCAGAGGAGAGCAGAGGGAAGCAGATTTCCCTTGATGAGATTTGTCAGCAGAACATCCACTGAGGTTGACTCTGTGACGTCACAACAGATCTTGTTCTTCTGGAAGTCTAGGGGCAGTCGGCACTCATCCAGACCATCAAAGATTAACAGAACTTTGTACTTGTTGTAGTTGGAGATTCTTGATTGTTTGGTTTCCATTGAGAAGTGATTGAGAAGTTCAATCAAAGTGTTTTTGTCCCCTTTCATCAAATTCAGCTCCCGGAAAGGGAATGAAAATACAAATTGGACATCCTGATTTGCTTTTCCTTCAGCCCAGTCCAGAATGAACTTCTGCACAGAGACTGTTTTTCCAATGCCAGCGACTCCCTTTGTCAGCACAGTTCTGATACGTTTGTCTTGTCCAGTTAAGGGTTTGAAGATGTCGTTACATTTGATTGCAGTCTCTGGTCTTGCTTGTTTCCTGGTTGTTATCTCAATCTGTCTCAGCTCATGTTCATTATTGACCTGTCCTGTTCCACCCTCTGTGATGTAGAGCTCTGTGTAGATCTTATTGAGAAGTTTTGGGTTTCCTTGTTGAGCGATCCCCTCAAATACACATTGAAACTTCTTCTTTAGATTAGATTTGAGTTCACGTTGGCAAATGACAGCAGGATCATCTGAATCTAGAAATAACACAGAGGATATTAATATTACATCTGTTTTAATGTCTACAGTATTGTAGGACTGTTATAAAGATTTAAATTATCATAATTTATTCTCTTAACTGACTGTATAAATGTTTTCATAATGCATTACAGACTGGTGTGACTGATTATATTATTATTGGTATTATTGATGGTATTATTAATGTTGTCTCACTCTCTGTCTCTCTAAATTAATCAACACAACACATCCCTGCTGCTACTTGTTGAGGCCACTAGGTGTTGTGTTAAGGCTGCTACAATATCATTGAGTTACACAGCTACTTTAGCTGTACTTTAGCTACAGCTTTTAAATGTTATAAAACAGCATTCAACATGAGGCAGACAGATCTTACATTTCTCCAGTGTGTCAGCGAGCTCCTTCTGGTTCATTTTCCTCAGGACGTGCAGTGTGATCTTCAGAGCCCCCTCTCTGGCACTGCTCTCCTGCTTCTCATCTTCAGCATCCACCACTTCCTCATCCTGCTTCTGACTCTCAAAGCCTTCTGGGAGTTCTGGACTAAGAATCCTCTTGAACATCTTCAGCTCGTTCTTCACAAATGTAATAATATTCTCTTCAAGCAACTGAAATAAATCAAGTAAATAAGTTAAGCAAGAGAATAAATGCTTTCTCATTAACACATTAATGAATGATTGACAGATCAACTTTACTTGAGGTCAACAAAAACAAATGTTCATAACAGGACCACATACACTGAATATGGAGGCCAGGTCTGTTTGATGACTCTGGGAAGACTGACCACTGAGAATGTCTGACTCTGATCTCTCCTGTTGGTTTCTGTGCACAAAACATGAGATTACATCTCCTCATCCAGGGAGTGAGTGAGTACGGACAGACAAACAGACAGACATAGACAGAAAGCGGGACAGACAGTCAGAGACAGACAGACAGAAAGAGACAGACAGAGACACAGACAGACAGACAGACAAACAGAGATAGACAGAGACAGACAGAGACAGAGACAGACAGACAGACACAAACATACAGACAAAGAGAGACAAACAGACAGAAAGCGGGACAGACAGTCAGAGACAGGCAAAGACAGACAGAGACAGACAAAGACAGACAGAGAAAGACACACAGACAGAGACAGACAGAAATTAGAAAGACACATAGAAAGACAGAGACAGACACTGAAACAGAGAGACAGACAGACAGACAGACAGACAGACAGACAGACAGACAGACAGACAGACAGACAGACAGACAGACAGACAGACAGACAGACAGACAGACAGACAGACAGACAGACAGACAGACAGACAGACAGAGACACACAGCCAGACACAGAGACAGATAGACAGACACACAGAAACAGACACACAGAAACAGACACACCGACAGAGAAAGACACACAGACAGACAGAAAAACAGAGACAGACAGAGACAGACACACAGACAGACAACAGACACACAGACAGAGACAGACACAGTGAGACTCAGAGACACAGACACACAGACACAGACATGCAGACACAGGAACAGACAGACAGACAGACAGACAGACAGACAGACAGACAGACAGACAGACAGACAGACAGACAGACAGACAGACAGACAGACAGACAGACAGACAGACAGACAGACAGGCAGACACAGACACACAGCCAGACACAGAGACAGATAGACAGACACACAGACGGACAGAGACAGACACACACAGAAAGGCAGACACAGACAGAGACAGACACACAGACAGAAAGACACAGAGACAGACACACAGACAGAGACAGACAAACAGACAGAAAGACACAGAGACAGACAGACACAGAGACATACACACATACATAGACAGACAGACAGAGACAGAGACAGTGAGACAGACAGACAGAGACAGACAGACACACAGACAGCGAAGACACACAGACAGAGAGACAGACACAGACAGAGACAGACACAGAGACAGAGAGACAGACAGAGAGAGACAGACACAGAGAGAGACACAGAGACAGTGAGACGGATAGACAGACACACAGACAGCGAAAGACACACAGACAGACAGAGACAGACAGACAGACACAGAGACATACAGACACACAGAAACAGACACACCGACAGAGAGACAGACAGAGACAGACACAGAGAGACAGTGAGACAGAGACACACAGACAGGCAGAGACAGAGTCAGACACACAGACAGAAACAGACACAGAGAGACACAGAGACACACACAGACAGACACAGAGACAGTGAGACAGACAGACAGACAGACAGACAGACAGACAGACAGAGAAAGACACACAGACAGACAGAGACAGACAGCGAAATACACACAGACAGAGAGACAGGCAAAGAGACAGAGAGACAGATAGACAGACAGAGAAATACACACAGACAGACAGAGACAGACAGCGAAATACACACAGACAGAGAGACAGGCAAAGAGACAGACAGACAGACAGACAGATACACAGACAGAGAGACACACACACACACAGGGAGGGAATATTGTGTTTGTTTAATATTGTTTTAGGACCATGAAAATGGACTAAAGGATTAGCCTATGGATTATGAAAACAACCAAAAGAAATGTGAAAATGTGAGAGGAGAAATGACTAGAGACAGTGTTGTTTAACTCACTGACCATGACCCATGAGTTCTTCTTACCTTTGTTCAGTAGAAAAGTCTCCCTCTCTAAACTCTATAGGTTGACGCAAAGACCGGTCACTCTTCATGGACACACAGCTGGGAACAGGGGAGGCTGGTCTCTCCTGCTTGATTGGACTTCAACACAACAGAGACAAACATTACATCTCTCATCTACTCTGATCTCAGATGGGGAAACATAAGAAGAGCTCTGGATCAGACAGACAGACAGACAGACAGACAGACAGACAGACAGACAGACAGACAGACAGACAGACAGACAGATACACAGACAGACGGAGATAGATACACAGACAGACAGACAGACAGACAGACAGACAGACAGACAGACAGACAGACAGACAGACAGACAGATACACAGACAGACGGAGATAGATACACAGACAGAGATAGATACACAGACAGACGGAGATAGATACACAGACAGACGGAGATAGATACACAGACAGACGGAGATAGATACACAGACAGACGGAGATAGATACACAGACAGACAGACAGACAGACAGACAGACAGACAGACAGACAGACAGACAGACAGACAGACAGACAGACAGACAGACAGACAGACAGACAGACAGACAGACAGACAGCAAAATACACACAGACAGAGAGACAGGCAAAGAGACAGACAGACAGATAGACAGACAGACAGAGAGACACACACACAAGGAGGGAATATTGTGTTTGTTTAATATTGTTTTAGGACTATGAAAATGGACGAAAGGATTAGCCTATGGATTATGAAAACTACAAAAAGAAAATGGGAAAATGGGAGAGGAGAAATGACTAGAGACAGTGTTGTTTAACTCACTGACCATGACCCATGAGTTCTTCTTACCTTTGTTCAGTAGAAAAGTCTCCCTCTCTAAACTCTATAGGTTGACGCAAAGACCGGTCACTCTTCATGGACACACAGCTGGGAACAGGGGAGGCTGGTCTCTCCTGCTTGATTGGACTTCAACACAACAGAGACAAACATTACATCTCTCATCTACTCTGAGCTCAGATGGGGAAACATAAGAAGAGCTCTGGATCAGACAGACAGACAGACAGACAGACAGACAGACAGACAGACAGACAGACAGACAGACAGACAGACAGACAGACAGACAGACAGACAGACAGATACACAGACAGACGGAGATAGATAGACAGACAGACAGACAGACAGACAGACAGACAGACAGACAGACAGACAGACAGACAGACAGACAGACAGACAGACAGACAGACAGACAGACAGACAGCAAAATACACACAGACAGAGAGACAGGCAAAGAGACAGACAGATAGATAGACAGACAGAGAGACACACACACACACGGAGGGAATATTGTGTTTGTTTAATATTGTTTTAGGACTATGAAAATGGACAAAAGTTTTAGCCTATGGATTATGAAAACAACCAAAAGAAATGTGAAAATGGGAGAGGAGAAATGACTAGAGACAGTGTTGTTTAACTCACTGACCATGACCCATGAGTTCTTCTTACCTTTGTTCAGTAGAAAAGTCTCCCTCTCTAAACTCTATAGGTTGACGCAAAGACCGGTCACTCTTCATGGACACACAGCTGGGTACAGGGGAGGCTGGTCTCTCCTGCTTGATTGGACTTCAACACAACAGAGACAAACATTACATCTCTCATCTACTCTGATCTCAGTTGGGAAACATAAGAAGAGCTCTGGATCAGACAGACAGACAGACAGACAGACAGACAGACAGACAGACAGACAGACAGACAGACAGACAGACAGACAGACAGACAGACAGACAGACAGACAGACAGACAGACAGACAGACAGACAGACAGACAGACAGACAGACAGACAGCAAAATACACACAGACAGAGAGACAGGCAAAGAGACAGACAGAGAGACACACACACAAGGAGGGAATATTGTGTTTGTTTAATATTGTTTTAGGACTATGAAAATGGACAAGGGGGAGGCTGGTCTCTCTTGCTTGATTGGTCTTCAACACAACAGAGACAAACATTACATCTCTCATCTACTCTGATCTCAGATGGGAAACATAAGAAGAGTTTAATTCCAAAACGCTACATATCCATTTTCAGAAATGTTGGTAAATTAGCTTTTATTGTTTAAAGAAATTATTAATGAGATTGGTGTGTTTTTCACTATCTAATCATGACATGGGGTTGATCAATGACAGACATCTATCACTTAATGATTTCATTTCAGAGAGACAAATATTAATTGTGTTTTTATGTTGGATAAAAGTAGAGACTCAGAGCTAGAAAATGGTATATCAGACACTACAGTTGAGGAACAATGGAAAAGTCATTCTGCTTTGAATGATGATCAACTTGCAACATCACTTTTGAGAGAATGTCCTTTGAATGTTTTGGTACCTACTGGAGAGCTCTTCTTTGTCTACAGGGCTGTTACTTTGGCAGATAATGTCACCCATCTAAATAAATAGTTGGTATATATATAATTAACTAAATGTATGGTGTTTTTGTTTTATGTCAGTTTAATTTTGTTATGCTATAAACATTTTATTTTATTATAAGTGGTAAAAGGAACTAGAAAATGTTATATTTTGCAATTCTCAGTAATTACTACTTTAGTAAAGAATTACACATTATTCAGTACTACTGCAGTTGCTACATAATTCCAATAGATGGCAGCATAAGACCACAAATGATATTTCAGAATATTAGTTTAGTTTTCTCCCTGGATGCACCACCACTCCCCCTCACAGGAAAACTCCTGTGTGAGCTTCTTTCTGTCCCATTCCACACTGCTAATGCAAGAGGAAGGACTGAAAAAGCATTTAACAGATTACTGTGAAGTAATATAATGATGATTCATGTTTATTATTACCTGTTTTTATGCTCATGTTTGAAATTATACTTCATTACTATAACGATTATCAATAAGCCTGAACATTAATTCAGACACCTCTGGTTGAGAAAAACGTATTTTCCTGGTACATTCATTGTCAAATTCATCAACCACCATCGAGCCACTCTGTCTTCTCTCTCTAGTAGTCAACTCAGCCCCAGTAAAAAGCTGGTGTCTTCACTCTGCCTTCTCTCTCTAGTAGTCAACTCAGCCCCGGTAAAAAGCTGGTGTCTTCACTCTGCCTTCTCTCTCTAGTAGTCAACTCAGCCCCGGTAAAAAGCTGGTGTCGTCACTCTGCCTTCTCTCTCTAGTAGTCAACTCAGCCCCGGTAAAAAGCTGGTGTCGTCGCTCTGCCTTCTCCAGGGGCATGTTGAGGTAAATTTACTAACCGAGAGGGTTGAATTATGTAATTTATTGGTGGGCTGGAAGGCGCACTCTTGTCTTTTCTATTCCGAGGTTGTTTACTCGCAATATCAGATATTAAGATTACTTTTTATAATGCATGTATACTGAGGTTGAGGTTCTGACTAGTGATAATTTACCCGGGGTTCAATACCTGCTATAGTCACTATTATTTTGCTCTCCCAAAAGCAACACAGCCCTAAAACGAGATATATAGCTAACTAAAGTCATGTTAATGAGTGACCATTTTAGAAAATCATGGGACATATAGTCTGTGGTTGCATGCTATTTTATGTCAATCATACAGCTGCTTGTAGCCTATAACTGATGCTTTGTGGTCTTATGCTGCCATCTATTGGAAATATTTAGCAATTAAAAGTTATTAATGCACATTCAGACATTGGTGAGGCAGCTGAGAATTTAAAAAAAAAATGGAATGTGTCCAGCCTACTTGAGGCGCCCCGAAAATAATATTCAAAAGTTTAGTCATTGGATACAGAGGGGTTAAACACTAAAGTTACCGTCCATCTAGTGAAGAGAGGAGAACCGGACAGAGGTAGCCAGCATCCGTCAACGAGAGAGGGAGGATAGGATAACTAGGATGCTGCTGGTAGAGTAGCTAGCTAGTTTACCTGCTGTACCGACTAGCTAGGATAACTAGGATGCTGCTGGTAGAGTAGCTAGCTAGCTTACCTAGCTGTACCGACTAGCGAGGATAACTAGGATGCTGCTGGTAGAGTAGCTAGCTAGCTTACCTAGCTGTACCGGCTAGCTAGGATAACTAGGATGCTGCTGGTATAGTAGCTAGCTAGCTTACCTAGCTGTACCGACTAGCTAGGATAACTAGGATGCTGCTGGTAGAGTAGCTAGCTAGCTTACCCAGCTGTACCGACTAGCTTGGATAACTAGGATGCTGCTGGTAGAGTAGCTAGCTAGCTTACCTAGCTGTACCGACTAGCGAGGATAACTAGGATGCTGCTGGTAGAGTAGCTAGCTAGCTTACCTAGCTGTACCGACTAGCTAGGATAACTATGATGCTGCTGGTAGAGTAGCTAGCTAGCATACCTAGCTGTACCGACTAGCTTGGCTAGCTAGCAGGACGTTCATCTGTCGTTTGTCTCGATGATGATGACGAATCCGGTGAACCACAAAATGAAACAAGGATAGAGAGTGAAAAGGATCTGGCTACACTCATACTGTCCCTGACCGTAAACCAAAAGCAAATTGAACAATAAACTTCGGTGTCTCAACACTGTAACAAACTCTGTCATTATTCCCCAAGATCACCTCAGCCAACTCTGCACGTAACCTGACAATATGTTTGGCGCCACACAGTATGGGGACGTGGACAGTTCTGTACGGGGACGGGGACAGTTCCAGAACGCGGACAAGAGCAGTGCCACACAATCAACTAAACCCAGTCTTTACAGTGGGTTACATTAGTAATATTCATTTTTCTCTATGTTAAACAAACATTTATTGCAACAATATTTTGAGATCTGGGCCCATATCCACAAAGCGTCTCAGAGTAGAAAATTGGTCGTATAAGTGCTGAGAATACAGACATTTTACACTTCTGGGTATAAATTAAAGCTATGCATGAAGTCTCTACTCCCACCTAGTCAGCAGATATTTAGGACACCTCGTGAGCTGTCCTAAGTAGTTAAGAGTTAACAGCAGGTGTCTTGATAATACTATAGAATAATGCAGCGAGTCAGTGGTTCCTGCACCACATGTAAATACTTTGGGGTAGTAAAAATATTGTTTTCTATTTCTATATGATCAATCCATTAATAATATAGACCTACATGCAACAGTATGTCTTGTGCTTTTGGAAATTATTTATGAATAATATGTATGTGTAATATTTATTTATAATATTTATGTATAATATTTATGTATGATATTTATGTGTAATATTTATGTATAATATGTATGTATAATATTTATGTATCACAAGTGATACCATGTATGTCTGCATAGCATTTTGTCTTCATTTTGGCAGATTAACTCATGCTTATTTCTGAAGATTATCTCTGGTTTTCACCCAGAGGCTAAGGAGTTGGAGCTGTGGCGGGATTTGAACCTGTGTTTGAAAGGTGGCTGGTTCGAATCCTGGGCCGAGTGCTGAAATAAACAGGTGGAATTGATCTGACCACTGGAGGGCTGCTGGGTTCACATCCTCAAAACAATCACCATTCGTTGATCAGAACTCTAGAGATTCTTCTTCACTGAATCCAAAAATATATATAACTTTTAGTGATTCCATATATTAAGGAAGTGATAGAAGCCTTTTTGGTTCTATAAGGAACCTTCTTTTCTAAGAGTGTATAATAAACACATAAACATTTGATTATTTAATTTTCTACATCATGTTATTTCAAGTTATCTCTTTGGAGCGCAACATCACGTTGTTAAAAAATTATCCTAAATTAGGCATCTCGGGTGTTCCAGCTAAACAATGGATGTATAGCGTTTTGCAATACAAAAATATTATACACAATCCTAAGCTATTAATTAAAAATCTGAGAACAGTAATATTGAAGGTACCCATTAGCAACCATTTCTGATTTAAAAACAAACGTGAACATTTTTGGAAATATCATTTTTGAAATAAACTATTAATAATTCTTAAACAAAATTGTCATCTCACCTCTTAGATTTGGTGTCATGTTCCCCAGAGAGACTCATTTTAGAGGCAGGGTCCCCCTCCTTCCTCTCCCCAGAGAGACTCATTTTAGAGACAGGACCCCTGAACAGAGATCCAACATGTTGGTTGTGGTTAACACAGTGACAACTAAACAGAGATCCAGCATGTTGGTTGTGGTTAACACAGTGACAACTAAACAGAGATCCAGCATGTTGGTTGTGGTTAACACAGTGACAACTAATTATTGATTGTCAATTGTTCTCATGTATTCATTATCTCTTAGAGAAATAAAACATTTACTAACAGACATAGAAACAGTCAGGTGATTTAATGCATCACATTAACATGTTGTTGTGACATTTCATCTCCATGGTAACTGTCAATAATAATAATAAGTCACTGTTTGTTAAGGTAGTTATAGACAGAACAACTATAATAATAATAATAATAATAATAATAACAATAATAATAATAATAATAATAATAATAATAAGTCACTGTTTGTTAAGGTAGTTATACACAGAACAACAACAATAATAATAATAGTAATAATAATAATAATAATAATAATAATAATTCACTGTTTGTTAAGGTAGTTATAGACAGTACAGCAACAATAAATATAATAATAATAATAATAATAAGTCACTGTTTATTAAGGTAGTTATAGACAGTACAGCAACAATAATAATAATAATAATAATAATAATAATAAGTCACTGTTTGTTAAGGTAGTTATAGACAGTACAGCAACAACAACAATAATAATAATAATAATAATAAGTCTCTGTTTGTTAAGGTAGTTATAGACAGTACAGCAACAATAACAATAATAATAATAATAATAATAACAATAATAATAATAATAATAATAATAATAATAATAAGTCTCTGTTTGTTAAGGTAGTTATAGACAGTACAGCAACAATAATAATAATAATAACAATAATAATAATAATAATAATAATAAGTCTCTGTTTGTTAAGGTAGTTATAGACAGTACAGCAACAATAATAATAATAACAATAATAATAATGACAATAATAAGTCACTGTTTGTTAAGGTAGTTATAGACAGAACAGCAACAATAATAATAACAATAATAATAATAATAATAATAATAATAATAATAATTCACTGTTTGTTAAGGTAGTTATAGACAGTACAGCAACACAAGGCCATGTCTCACACGTATTTGTATTCACTAACAGTTGACTATTTATTGTCTTTCAATCTGTTCTTTTCTAAACGTATCTGAGAATGTAGACAGAAGGGCTAAAACAGACATGATTGATCCGAGGAGGAAATTGTTGATCCTTTCAGAAAGGTTTTTTGCATCAAGTGAGAGAGGTTATATTATGTAAAGTAGACTAGGTTATAATGCATAATAGCAGTTTGTTAGTGATATGCAGATCAAGGTCTATACCTCGGCTATAGCCTACATATCATAGATGACCAGTCTAAACCTGTTCAGATCAACATAATGTTATAGTCCTACCAGTAGCAGGACAGAGAATGTACTGTATATAACCTACATATCATAGATGACCAGTCTAAACCTGTTCAGATCAACATAATGTTATAGTCCTACCAGTAGCAGGACAGAGAATGTACTGTATATAACCTACATATCATAGATGACCAGTCTAAAACTGGTCAGATCAACATAATGTTATAGTCCTACCAGTAGCAGGACAGAGAATGTACTGTATATAACCTACATATCATAGATGACCAGTCTAAACCTGTTCAGATCAACATAATGTTATAGTCCTACCAGTAGCAGGACAGAGAATGTACTGTATATAACCTACATATCATAGATGACCAGTCTAAACCTGTTCAGATCAACATAATGTTATAGTCCTACCAGTAGCAGGACAGAGAATGTACTGTATATAACCTACATATCATAGATGACCAGTCTAAACCTGTTCAGATCAACATAATGTTATAGTCCTACCAGTAGCAGGACAGAGAATGTACTGTATATAACCTACATATCATAGATGACCAGTCTAAACCTGTTCAGATCAACATAATGTTATAGTCCTACCAGTTGCAGGACAGAGAATGTACTGTATATAACCTACATATCATAGATGACCAGTCTAAACCTGTTCAGATCAGTTCACAGAGACCATCAGGTTTGTCGGCATGATAAGTGATCATAGCCTTATAATAGTTTGTAGGTAGTCTAGACCAACAGTACGAGAGTCTGCCCGTCTTTCCTACATACCAACACATTTATTCAATGTTACTGAGAAATATGTGCCACAGTTTCAACAGCCATTTTGTAACTGCGTAGACTACACACTTACTTTCACGTTCATATGAGGAAATCACAAAACTTCTGACAGTCACTGGTGCAGCCGCCTGTTTTCTTGCAGATGAAGTAGCTTTCACAGGCAGCTCATTCAACCAGCCTAAACAACAGTAAATACAAGATGTCAAATGGTCAAAAGTGAATCTCAATAGAGCCATATACATTAGAGAGAGGTATATTGCTGCAGATGTTGGATCTTAATTTGAGCCAGTTTGCTACACCTGGAAAATAATCCTGCAGAAACAGGACATTTGAATTATTGTGTGGATTATAATTAATGAACAGTTTTAAAATGGAAATGTGGAATTTATCATCTTCAGAAACCTTTTCTAAAGTTTAATTACACTCAAATACACTACAAGTTTAGTTTTTCTGCAACAGGGTGATCAAATTAAGATCCTACATCTGTACAGAGTTTATGTCTTTATCTGAAAAGGGCAGTTTGAGTTATTAGCAATAACATTGCAACTGTCAGCTGATGTAAACCTCTGTGATTGGATGTTATAGACCCCCATACATATCCCCATGTACAATTATGTGTACAGATGTAGGATCTTAATTTGATCACCCCCCACTGCAGAATAACTTTCCAGCAATGCAGGAAATGTAAAACTTGTAGTGAATTTTAGGTTTAAAAAGGCTTCTGAAGTTTGTAATTTCCACTTAGAAATTTCAGACTTGAGTTTTCTGTCTCAGTAGTAGTAGACTGTTAGGAGTGTTTTACTGTCATTCACTATACTAACATTACACCAACCTGTCTCAGTAGTAGTAGACTGTTAGGAGTGTTTTACTGTCATTCACTGTACTAACATTACATTTAATTTATCTACACACTTTACAATAATCCCTGGCAGGATTCTCACCTTGAAACTTCATTGCGATTTTTTTCTGTTCTGTTCTGAATATTCTGATGGGTGAGGCCTGAGCTGGAATGTGAAGCTAACTGAAGCTGGCTAGCTTTAGAAAACCAGTATATCAAGCCTGTATCATAGTATACCCCTCAGGCTACGTTCAGGTTTCAGCAAGAGGCAGGTATCAACATGTCGAGTTGTAGGCAACAACCTGGGTTGTATTCATTAGTTTACTCCACAGCCAACAGTTTTAAGATGTTAAATAAAACATAAACCGTTTACTCTAAACGCTGTACAACGTGACCTAAACGGTTTCTGTTGCGAAAAGTTTTGCTACGGTGGGCACTAATGAATACACACAACCTGTTTTTAGGAAGTGTAAGTTGTTGTTAGTCTCTCGAACAATATTTATTAGTCTCTCTTTCACACAACATACCTTCCTGAGTGAAAGGAGTTAACTGTAGATTATAAAGAGAACATGTTTGTTTGTTACTTGTTGTGTTTTAAGCCTGTTTTGAGAAGACAAGTCTATAGACCTATGATACAGTACACTCTTAGAATAAAGGGTTCCAAACGGGTCCTCCGGCCGTCCCCATAGGAGAACGCTTTTGGGTTCCAGGTAGAACCCTTCTGGCTTCCATGTAGAACCCTCTGTGGAAAGGGTTCTTCACGGAACCCAAAAGCGTTCTACCTAGTACCAAAAAGGGTTCTACAAAGGGTTCTCCTATGGGGACAGCCAAAGAACCCTTTCAGATTGTAGATAGTGTAGGAGCGATCACCCTGGGGCACACAGATGGGCACAGAACGAATTCACCCCACGCATCTAATTTATATCCAAAACATTTTAAGGAGAGTAGGACTATTATAACACTGTCCCCCAAAAATATCATCAACTATATGAATACACACAACAATATCATCAACTATATTAATACACATAACAATATCATCAACTATATTAATACACACAACAATATCACCAACTATATTAATACACACAACAATATCATTAACTATATGAATACACATAACAATATCATTAACTATATGAATACACATAACAATATCATCAACTATATTAATACACATAACAATATCACCAACTATATTAATACACACAACAATATCATCAACTATATGAATAATACACATAACAATATCATCAACTATATTAATACACATGACAATATCATCACCTATATGAATACACACAACAATATCATCAACTATATTAATACACACAACAATATCATCAACTATATTAATACACACAACAATATCACCAACTATATTAATACACACAACACTATCATTAACTATATTAATACACACAACAATATCATTAACTATATGAATACACATAACAATATCATCAACTATATTAATACACATAACAATATCATCAACTATATTAATACACATAACAATATCATCAACTATATGAATACACATAACAATATCACCAACTATATTAATACACACAACAATATCATCAACTATATTAATACACATGACAATCGTCGTCTTACCTTTTGTCTCTCAATAGAAACAGAGTCTGAATGATCATTCGGTCGTTGAAAGTTGCTTTCGTTTGCTCTGCTCATTTACATATCAGGTTCTACCTGTTCTCTCTCCGAGTCCCTCTCTCTTTACAGCTCTTACAATGAGCCTTGGCAAACATTCTACAACTGTCTAGAAGTCTATTGGAGGGATGGTGGTGTTCTATTGTGTTGAGACCTGATGACTGAGACGGCCGCGGCATATTGTGAAACATCAGCAAGTTCAGCAGTCTTCATCACTGAAGCTCCTGCCAATCGTGCCCCAACAATCACCAATCGTTAAGCTCTTCCCGAGCAGGGTCACAGTCTCTCCTGGTTGCAACTCCTCTCTCCCCAGGGGTAGCAGCTCCTCTCTCCCCAGGGGTAGCAGCTCTTCTCTCCCCAGGGGTTGCAGCTCCTCTCTACCCAGGGGTAACAGCTCCTCTCTACCCAGGGGTAGCAGCTCCTCTCTCCCCAGGGGTAGCAGCTCCTCTCTCCCCAGGGGTAGCAGCTCCTCTCTCCCCAGGGGTAGCAGCTCCTCTCTCCCCAGGGGTAGCAGCTCCTCTCTCCCCAGGGGTAACAGCTCCTCTCTCCCCAGGGGTAACAGCTCCTCTCTCCCCAGGGGTAGCAGCTCCTCTCTCCCCAGGGGTTGCAGCTCCTCTCTCTCCCCAGGGGTAGCAGCTCCTCTCTCCCCAGGGGTAGCAGCTCCTCTCTCCCCAGGGGTAGCAGCTCCTCTCTCCCCAGGGGTAGCAGGTCCTCTCTCTCCCCAGGGTTAGCAGCTTCTCTCTCCCCTAGGATGTGAAGACATTGGTGGCTTAGCCCATAGCCAGTAGGGGGGTCCGGGATGGAATTTCAACAGCTAAAACCATGAATACAACACCAGTGTATTGCCAAAAATCACTCAAGAACTTCAAACATAGACTCTGACCTATCTAATGAGCCAAACTGATTAAAGAATCCCACAGTACCTAAACCATTGCGTAATAGTGGGGGTTGGGCCTGTTGCTCTGCTCACAGCCTGGGTATATGAGGAGGGGGGGGATAGGTCTGATCTGGGGGGGCCTATGTAGGGTGTCTGTCTGTCTGTCTGTCTGTCTGTCTGTCTGTCTGTCTGTCTGTCTGTCTGTCTGTCTGTCTGTCTGTCTGTCTGTCTGTCTGTCTGTCTGTCTGTCTGTCTGTCTGTCTGTCTGTCTGTCTGTCTGTCTGTCTGTCTGTCTGTCTGTCTGTCTGTCTGTCTGTCTGTGTCTGGTGTCTCTCCATCATATACTATTCTTCTGTTGCTGTCTCTGTGTCTTGTCTGGTGTCTCTCTCCATCATATCCTATTCTTCTGTTGCTGTCTCTGTGTCTTGTCTGGTGTCTCTCTCCATCATATCCTATTCTTCTGTTGCTGTCTCTGTGTCTTGTCTGGTGTCTCTCTCCATCACCAGAATAATTGGTGAGGGTTAGGCCTACTACAATACAACATTCAAAACATGAAAACACAAATACATAACTAGCCTGTCCAACCTCTCTTTCGTATCGTCTGAGATCGCTAAAGACTGGAAAGCTGCCGCGGTCATCCCCCTCTTCAAAGGGGGTGACACTCTAGACCCAAACTGTTACAGACCTATATCCATCCTGCCCTGCCTTTCTAAAGTCTTCGAAAGCCAAGTTAATAAACAGATCACCGACCATCTAGAATTCCACCGTACCTTCTCCGCTATGCAATCTGGTTTCAGAGCTGATCATTGGTGCACCTCAGCCACGCTCAAGGTCCTAAACGATATCATAACCGCCATTGATAAAAGACAATACTGTGCAGCCGTCTTCATCGACCTGGCCAAGGCTTTCGACTCTGTCAATCACCGCATTCTTATCAGCAGACTCAACAGCCTTGGTTTCTCAAATTACTGCCTCGCCTGGTTCACCAACTACTTCTCAGATAGAGTTCAGTGTGTCAAATCGGAGGGCCTGTTGTCCGGGCCTCTGGCAGTCTCTATGGGGGTGCCACAGGGTTCAATTCAATTCTCGGGCCGACTCTTTTCTCTGTATACATCAATGATGTCGCTCTTGCTGCTGGTGATTCTCTGATCCACCTCTACGCAGACGACACCATTCTGTATACTTCTGGCCCTTCTTTGGACACTGTATTAACAACCCTCCAGACGAGCTTCAATGCCATACATCTCTCCTTCTGAGGCCTCCAACTGCTCTTAAATGCAAGTAAAACTAAATGCATGCTCTTCAACCGATCGCTGCCTGCACCTGCCCGCCTGTCCAGCATCACTACTCTGGACGGTTCTGACTTAGAATATGTGGACAACTACAAATACCTAGGTGTCTGGTTAGACTGTAAACTCTCCTTCCAGACTCACATCAATCATCTCCAATCCAAAATTAAATCTAGAATCAGCGTCCTATTTCACAACAAAGCCTCCTTCACTCATGCTGCCAAACATACCCTTGTAAAACTGACTATCCTACCGATCCTTGACTTCGGCGATGTCATTTACAAAATAGCCTCCAACACTCTACTCAGCAAATTGGATGTAGTCTATCACAGTACCATCCGTTTTGTCACCAAAGCCCGATATACTACCCATCACTGCGACCTGTATGCTCTCGTTGGCTGGCCCTCGATTCATATTCATCGCCAAACCCACTGGCTCCAGGTCATCTATAAGCCTTTGCTAGGTAAAGCCCTGCCTTATCTCAGCTCACTGGTCACCATAGCAGCACCCACCCGTAGCACGCGCTCCAGCAGGTATATTTCACTGGTCACCCCCAAAGCCAATTCCTCATTTGGCCACCTTTCCTTCCAGTTCCCTGCTGCCAATGACTGGAACGAACTGCAAAAATCACTGAAGCTGGAGTCTTATATCTCCCTCATTAACCTGTTATGGCTAGGGGGCAGTATTTTCACAGCCGGATAAAAAACGTACCCAATTTAATCTGATTATTACTCCTGCCCAGAAACTAGAATATGCATATAATTATTAGCTTTGGATAGAAAACACTCCAAAGTTTCTAAAACTGTTTGAATGGTGTCTGTGAGTATAACAGAACTCATTTGGCAGGCCAAAACCTGAGAAGATTCCTTACAGGAAGTGCCCTGTCTGACCATTTCTTGCCCTTCTTGATTATCTCTATCCAATACAGGGGATCTCTGCTGTTACGTGACACTTCCTACGGCTCCCATGGGCTCTCAGAAGGCGGCAAAAAGCTGAATCGTGGCTTTACAGGCTCTGGCTGAAAAAAAGTAGCGCGTTTGGATAGTTGCCGGTCAGTACTATGAAACTCAGGCTCGTGCACGAGGGGATCCCATGCTTTTATTTTCTCTCTCTTTGCACGTATACACGCTTTCCCAGGTCGGAATATTATCGCTTTTTTACGAGAAAAATTGCATAAAAATGTATTTTAAACAGCGGTTGACATGCTTCGAAGTACAGTAATGCAATATTTAGAATTTTTTTGTCACGAAATGCGTCGTGCTCGTGACCCTTATTTACACTTCGGATAGTGTCTTGAACGCACGAACAAAATGCCGCTATTTGGATATAACAATGGATTATTTTGAACCAAACCAACATTTGTTATTGAAGTAGCAGTCCTGGGAGTGCATTCTGACGAAGAACACCAAAGGTAATCAAACTTTTCTAATAGTAAATCGAAGTTTGGTCAGGGCTAAACTTGGTGGGTGTCTAAATATCTAGCCGTGATGGCTGGGCTATCTACTCAGAATATTGCAAAATGTGCTTTCACCGAAAAGCTATTTTAAAATCGGACACCTCGATTGCACAAAGGAGTTCTGTATCTATAATTCTTAAAATAATTGGTATGTTTTTTTGTGAATGTTTATCGTGAGTAATTTAGTAAATTCACCGGAGGTTTGCGGGGGGTATGCTAGTTCTGAACATCACATGCTAATGTAAAAAGCTGGTTTTTTATATAAATATGAACTTGATTGAACAAAACATGCATGTATTGTATAACATAATGTCCTAGGAGTGTCATCTGATGAAGATCATCAAAGGTTAGTGCATCATTTTAGCTGGTTTTATGGTTTTGGTGACCCTGTCTTTGACTTGACAAAACATTACATTAAGCATCAGCTGTCAGAGCAGCTTACCGATCATTGCACCTGTACATAGCCCATCTGTACATTGCCCAACCAACTACCTCATCCCCATTTTGTAATTTCCTTTATCCTTTGCACCCCAGTATCTCTACTTGCACATTCATCTTCTGCACATCTATCACTCCAGTGTTTAATTGCTAAATTGTAATTATTTCTCCACTCTGGCCTATTTATTGCCTTACCTCCCTAATCTTACTACATTTGCACACACTGTATATAGACCTTTCTATTGTGTTATTGACTGTACGTTGGTTTATTGTCATAAACTTTGTCGTCTGAAGAGGAGAAATCATTGGACCAATATGCAGCGGGTATATTGCTCATCTTCGTATTTATTGAAGGTAAACACACTCAAACAAAATAACGACGATAACAGTCCAGTAAGGTGCACAGACTAAACCGGAAACAACCACCCACAAACACAAGTGAAAACGAGCACACTAAATATGGCCTCCAATTAGAGACAACAACCACCAGCTGCCTCTAATTGGAGGTCAATGAAAAAACACATCATAGAAAGAGAAACCTAGAATAAACATAGAAATAGAAAATATAGAACATACATCAAAACCCCGAAACACACAAAACAAACACCCCCCTGCCACGCCCTGACCAAACTACAATAACAAATAACCCCTTTTACTGGTCAGGACGTGACATTTATCCCATGTGTAACTCTGTGTTGTTTGTGTCACACTGCTTTGCTTTATCTTGGCCTGGTCGCAGTTGTAAATGACAACTTGTTCTCAACTGGCCTACCTGGTTAAATAAAGGTACATAAAATAAGAAATAACACAGAACTCTCAACTAGTTCCATCAAACAGAAAAACAACAAGAAAGCTGAATAATCACATTCAGATTTCTAGATATTGCACTTTTCTTTTGCGTTTTAGGGGTCATAGTGTCACGTCCTGACCAGTAAAAGGGGTTGTTTGTTATTGTAGTTTGGTCAGGACGTGGCAGGGGGTATTTGTTTTATGTGGTTCAGGGTGGTTGTGTTAGTTGTAGGGTGTTTGATTTAGTATTCCCGGGTTTTGGGCGCTGTTCTATGTTTATGTATTTCTATGTTCAGTCTAGTTATTTGTATTTCTATGTTTAGTTAATTGGGGGTTGAACCCTCAATTGGAGGCAGGTGTATTCTCATTGCCTCTGATTGAGGGTTCTATAAATTAGGTATGTGTTTGTTTTAGTAATAGTGGGAGATTGTGCTTGGTATAGCTTTGTCGCCTTATCGGCCTGTTATTTTGTGTTATTTTGTGTTATTTTGTGTTATTTTGTGTTGTGTTGTGTTGTGTTGTGTTGTGGTTTTCCTTCTTTGTCCGTTTAAATAAAAAGAAGATGAGTGCACATTTCCCCGCTGCGTCTTGGTCCACTTCAACCTACGACAACCGTGACACATAGGGGGTCATAGGTCAGATCAGTGGTCATGGTTGATATGCATGGACTAAAAAACAAACTTGAAACCATTTTTCTCAGATTCACTGTGTGTGTAGATGCTGTTTGTCTTTTCTAGGGCAGTAGTTCAGGTGGCTGTTTGTGTAGACTGCTCCTTGTATTTCTAGGGCAGTAGTTCAGGTGGCTGCCCTTGCTCTTAGTCTGCCTCCTGTCTCTCCTATCATCATAGACAGTTGTGGAAAAAGTACTCAATTGTCATACCTGAGTAAAAGTACAAAAATATTTGGTTCTAAATATACTTAAGTATGAAAAGTAAAATTAAAAGTATAAATCGTTTCAAATTCCTTCTATTAAGCAAAGCAGGCGTCACCATTTTCTTGTTTTTAAAATGTATGGATAGGGGGCACATACCAAAACGAAGACGTAATTTACAAAAGATGCATTTGTGTTTCCTGGCTCCGCCAGATCAGAGGCAGTAGAGATGACCATGTGTTGTCTTGATAAGTGAATTAGACCATTTTCCTGTCCTGTCTAATCATTCAAAATGTAATGAGTTATTTTGGGTGTCAGGTCAAATGTATAGATTAAAAAGTACATTATTTTCTTTTGGACTGTAGTGATGTAAAATTTGCAAAAATATAAATTCAAAAGTAAAGTACAGATACCCCAAAAAAACTACTTATGTAGTACTTTATAGTATTTTTACTGAAGTACTTTACACCACTGGCCATGGGTACACCTTCCTGAAAACAATGACTCCATACTTTGCTGAAACCTGTTCTGCCAGTTCATGTCCTTAAAGACTAGAATGTTCCATTGTGGTTAGCCAAAAAGATGACAAGATAGTTCACACATTCATCATCCAGGGTTACTATCAAACATATATGTTACATTTCTGTTTCGTCCATAACTTGTTTCCTGCTTGTAGCAGGTCGTGTTTACAGGAATCCTTTTCTCTAACTAGAAATCATGTGATTTCATGAGAATATTTTTCTGCAGTGAGAGTGTAATGCAAGTCAAGCTGTCCTTGGATGTATGTCAACAAGATTTATAACCAGCATTGTTAAATTAACTGTTGTTATATTTAAAAAAAAATCAATGCTGTCATTTTCTATGTTAGCTAGCTTTAAAAATGTTTTATTGTCACAGACAGCGGATTGGTGCAGTGAAATGTGTTGTTATACAGGGTCAGACAGTAGTATGATAGGTGCAGTGAAATGTGTTGTTATACAGGGTCAGCCATAGTAGTATGATAGGTGTTGTTTTACAGGGTCAGCCATAGTAGTATGATAGATGCAGTGAAATGTGTTGTTTTACAGGGTCAGCCATAGTAGTATGATAGGTGTTGTTTTACAGGGTCAGCCATAGTAGTATGATAGATGCAGTGAAATGTGTTGTTGTACAGGGTCAGCCATAGTAGTATGATAGGTGTTGTTTTACAGGGTCAGCCATAGTAGTATGATAGGTGTTGTTTTACAGGGTCAGCCATAGTAGTATGATAGGTGCAGTGTAATGTGTTGTTGTACAGGGTCAGCCATAGTAGTATGATAGGTGCAGTGTAATGTGTTGTTGTACAGGGTCAGACAGTAGTATGATAGGTGCAGTGTAATGTGTTGTTGTACAGGGTCAGACAGTAGTATGATAGGTGCAGTGTAATGTGTTGTACAGGGTCAGCCATAGTAGTATGATAGGTGTTGTTTTACAGGGTCAGCCATAGTAGTATGATAGGTGTTGTTTTACAGGGTCAGCCATAGTAGTATGATAGGTGCAGTGTAATGTGTTGTTGTACAGGGTCAGACAGTAGTATGATAGGTGCAGTGTAATGTGTTGTTGTACAGGGTCAGACAGTAGTATGATAGGTGCAGTGTAATGTGTTGTTGTACAGGGTCAGACAGTAGTATGATAGGTGCAGTGTAATGTGTTGTTGTACAGGGTCAGACAGTAGTATGATAGGTGCAGTGTAATGTGTTGTTATACAGGGTCAGACAGTAGTATGATAGGTGCAGTGTAATGTGTTGTTGTACAGGGTCAGACAGTAGTATGATAGGTGCAGTGTAATGTGTTGTTGTACAGGGTCAGACAGTAGTATGATAGGTGCAGTGTAATGTGTTGTTGTACAGGGTCAGACAGTAGTATGATAGGTGCAGTGTAATGTGTTGTTGTACAGGGTCAGACAGTAGTATGATAGGTGCAGTGTAATGTGTTGTTGTACAGG
Organism: Salmo salar; assembly: GCF_965601325.2. Taxonomy (NCBI): domain Eukaryota; kingdom Metazoa; phylum Chordata; class Actinopteri; order Salmoniformes; family Salmonidae; genus Salmo; species Salmo salar. The sequence goes on from NW_027675339.1 coordinate 786,070, forward strand.
GTCAGACAGTAGTATGATAGGTGCAGTGTAATGTGTTGTTGTACAGGGTCAGACAGTAGTATGATAGGTGCAGTGTAATGTGTTGTTGTACAGGGTCAGACAGTAGTATGATAGGTGCAGTGTAATGTGTTGTTATACAGGGTCAGACAGTAGTATGATAGGTGCAGTGTAATGTGTTGTTGTACAGGGTCAGACAGTAGTATGATAGGTGCAGTGTAATGTGTTGTTGTACAGGGTCAGACAGTAGTATGATAGGTGCAGTGTAATGTGTTGTTGTACAGGGTCAGACAGTAGTATGATAGGTGCAGTGTAATGTGTTGTTGTACAGGGTCAGACAGTAGTATGATAGGTGCAGTGTAATGTGTTGTTGTACAGGGTCAGACAGTAGTATGATAGGTGCAGTGTAATGTGTTGTTGTACAGGGTCAGACAGTAGTATGATAGGTGCAGTGTAATGTGTTGTTGTACAGGGTCAGACAGTAGTATGATAGGTGCAGTGTAATGTGTTGTTGTACAGGGTCAGACAGTAGTATGATAGGTGCAGTGTAATGTGTTGTTGTACAGGGTCAGACAGTAGTATGATAGGTGCAGTGTAATGTGTTGTTGTACAGGGTCAGACAGTAGTATGATAGGTGCAGTGTAATGTGTTGTTGTACAGGGTCAGACAGTAGTATGATAGGTGCAGTGTAATGTGTTGTTGTACAGGGTCAGACAGTAGTATGATAGGTGCAGTGTAATGTGTTGTTGTACAGGGTCAGACAGTAGTATGATAGGTGCAGTGAAATGTGTTGTTGTACAGGGTCAGACAGTAGTATGATAGGTGCAGTGTAATGTGTTGTTGTACAGGGTCAGACAGTAGTATGATAGGTGCAGTGTAATGTGTTGTTGTACAGGGTCAGACAGTAGTATGATAGGTGCAGTGTAATGTGTTGTTGTACAGGGTCAGACAGTAGTATGATAGGTGCAGTGTAATGTGTTGTTGTACAGGGTCAGACAGTAGTATGATAGGTGCAGTGTAATGTGTTGTTGTACAGGGTCAGACAGTAGTATGATAGGTGCAGTGTAATGTGTTGTTGTACAGGGTCAGACAGTAGTATGATAGGTGCAGTGTAATGTGTTGTTGTACAGGGTCAGACAGTAGTATGATAGGTGCAGTGTAATGTGTTGTTGTACAGGGTCAGACAGTAGTATGATAGGTGCAGTGTAATGTGTTGTTATACAGGGTCAGACAGTAGTATGATAGGTGCAGTGTAATGTGTTGTTGTACAGGGTCAGACAGTAGTATGATAGGTGCAGTGTAATGTGTTGTTATACAGGGTCAGACAGTAGTATGATAGGTGCAGTGTAATGTGTTGTTGTACAGGGTCAGACAGTAGTATGATAGGTGCAGTGTAATGTGTTGTTATACAGGGTCAGACAGTAGTATGATAGGTGCAGTGTAATGTGTTGTTGTACAGGGTCAGACAGTAGTATGATAGGTGCAGTGTAATGTGTTGTTATACAGGGTCAGACAGTAGTATGATAGGTGCAGTGTAATGTGTTGTTGTACAGGGTCAGACAGTAGTATGATAGGTGCAGTGTAATGTGTTGTTGTACAGGGTCAGACAGTAGTATGATAGGTGCAGTGTAATGTGTTGTTGTACAGGGTCAGACAGTAGTATGATAGGTGCAGTGTAATGTGTTGTTGTACAGGGTCAGACAGTAGTATGATAGGTGCAGTGTAATGTGTTGTTGTACAGGGTCAGACAGTAGTATGATAGGTGCAGTGTAATGTGTTGTTGTACAGGGTCAGACAGTAGTATGATAGGTGCAGTGTAATGTGTTGTTGTACAGGGTCAGACAGTAGTATGATAGGTGCAGTGTAATGTGTTGTTGTACAGGGTCAGACAGTAGTATGATAGGTGCAGTGTAATGTGTTGTTGTACAGGGTCAGACAGTAGTATGATAGGTGCAGTGTAATGTGTTGTTGTACAGGGTCAGACAGTAGTATGATAGGTGCAGTGTAATGTGTTGTTGTACAGGGTCAGACAGTAGTATGATAGGTGCAGTGTAATGTGTTGTTGTACAGGGTCAGACAGTAGTATGATAGGTGCAGTGTAATGTGTTGTTGTACAGGGTCAGACAGTAGTATGATAGGTGCAGTGTAATGTGTTGTTGTACAGGGTCAGACAGTAGTATGATAGGTGCAGTGTAATGTGTTGTTATACAGGGTCAGACAGTAGTATGATAGGTGCAGTGTAATGTGTTGTTGTACAGGGTCAGACAGTAGTATGATAGGTGCAGTGTAATGTGTTGTTGTACAGGGTCAGACAGTAGTATGATAGGTGCAGTGTAATGTGTTGTTGTACAGGGTCAGACAGTAGTATGATAGGTGCAGTGTAATGTGTTGTTGTACAGGGTCAGACAGTAGTATGGTAGGTGCAGTGTAATGTGTTGTTGTACAGGGTCAGACAGTAGTATGATAGGTGCAGTGTAATGTGTTGTTGTACAGGGTCAGACAGTAGTATGATAGGTGCAGTGTAATGTGTTGTTGTACAGGGTCAGACAGTAGTATGATAGGTGCAGTGTAATGTGTTGTTATACAGGGTCAGACAGTAGTATGATAGGTGCAGTGTAATGTGTTGTTGTACAGGGTCAGACAGTAGTATGATAGGTGCAGTGTAATGTGTTGTTATACAGGGTCAGACAGTAGTATGATAGGTGCAGTGTAATGTGTTGTTGTACAGGGTCAGACAGTAGTATGATAGGTGCAGTGTAATGTGTTGTTATACAGGGTCAGACAGTAGTATGATAGGTGCAGTGTAATGTGTTGTTGTACAGGGTCAGACAGTAGTATGATAGGTGCAGTGTAATGTGTTGTTGTACAGGGTCAGACAGTAGTATGATAGGTGCAGTGTAATGTGTTGTTGTACAGGGTCAGACAGTAGTATGATAGGTGCAGTGTAATGTGTTGTTGTACAGGGTCAGACAGTAGTATGATAGGTGCAGTGTAATGTGTTGTTATACAGGGTCAGACAGTAGTATGGTGACCCTGGTTTGTTATCCCTTTCTCTTAGTCTTCCTCCTGTCTCTCCTATCGTCATGGTTGCACCTTCCTGAAAACAATGACTCCATACTTTGCTGAAACCTGTTCTGCCAGTTCATGTCCTTCAAGACTAGAATGTTCCATTGTAGTTACCCAAAAAGATGACAAGATAGTTCACACATTCATCATCCAGGGTTATTATCTAACACATATATGTACAATTTATGGTTCAATAACATGAGAATATTTTTCTGCAGTGAGAATGTAATGCAAGTCAAGGTGTCCTTGGAGGAATGTCATCAAGATCTGTTACCAGCATTGTTAAATGAATTGTTGTAATTGAGAGAAAAATACATAAAATGTTTTATTGTCACAAACACCATATTGGTGCAGTGAAATTGTTGTGTTGTTTTACAGGGTCAGCCATAGTAGTACGGTTCCCTTGGAGCAAATTAGGGTTAAGTGCCTTGCTTAACGGCACATAGACAGATTTACACCTTGACAGCTCAGGTATTCAAACCAGTGACCTTTCAGCTACATTCCCAACACTCTAACCACTAGGCAACATGACCAGTTTTATCATTGGAATGTGATACAAAATGAGGAAACGGTGTGATTTAGGACCATGTGGACACCTCCTAGTGGTGAGGTTGTTAGGAGTGTTTATCAGACCATGTGGACACCTCCTAGTGGTGGGGTTGTTAGGAGTGTTTATCAGACCATGTGGACACCTCCTAGTGGAGGGGTTGTTAGGAGTGTTTATCAGACCATGTGGACACCTCCTAGTGGTGGGGTTGTTAGGAGTGTTTATCAGACCATGTGGACACCTCCTAGTGGTGGGGTTGTTAGGAGTGTTTATCAGACCATGTGGACACCTCCTAGTGGTGGGGTTGTTAGGAGTGTTTATCAGACCATGTGGACACCTCCTAGTGGTGGGGTTGTTAGGAGTGTTTATCAGACCATGTGTTATCAGTTGATACAGGTGATAATGTAGATAGACAAACCCGATGATTCAGCCTATGTATTTATAGTCACTATGCTGCATCAGTTCATACAGGTGATAATGTAGATAGACAAACCCGATGATTCAGCCTATGTATTTATAGCCACTATGCTGCATCAGTTCATACAGGTGATAATGTAGATAGACTAACCCGATGATTCAGCCTATGTATTTACAGTCACTATGCTGCATCAGTTCATACAGGTGATAATGTAGATAGACAAACCCCATGATTCAGCCATTGTATTTATAGCCACTGTGCTGCATCAGTTGATAATGTTTATTGCTAATAGCTGATAATATACCATCCATACAGGTTTTTTGTTCCAATGTGTTAAAATCATTTAACATTTTTACTAATATCTTATTGGGCTCATTTCTGGAGGTGGAAATTATATTTTAGATGGTGTCAGCATAATTTTATTTTGATACATTTTGGAGTAGAATGTACTTTTATTTGGTCACCAGAACTGAGTTTCTCAGAACAGAGCTTCTCAAAAAGTATCCCCAGGAGGAAGGGGACTGGAACTGGTAAAATGCACAGTTTAATACATTTACAGAGTGATCCTCTATCACAGTTTAATACATTTACAGATTGACCCTCTATCACAGTTTAATACATTTACAAAGTGATCCTCTATCACAGGTTAATACATTTACATAGTGATCCTCTATCACAGTTTAATACATTTACAGAGTGATCCTCTATCACAGTTTAATACATTTACAGAGTGATCCTCTATCACAGTTTAATACATTTACATAGTAATCCTCTATCACAGTTTAATACATTTACAAAGTGAACCTCTATCACAGTTTAATACATTTACAGAGTGATCCTCTATCACAGTTTAATACATTTACAAAGTGAACCTCTATCACAGTTTAATACATTTACAGAGTGATCCTCTATCACAGTTTAATACATTTACAAAGTGAACCTCTATCACTATGACAGTTTAATACATTTACAGAGTGAACCTCTATCACAGTTTAATACATTTACAGAGTGATCCTCTATCACAGTTTAATACATTTACAGAGTGATCCTGTATCACAGGTTAATAGATTTACATAGTGATCCTCTATCCCAGTTTAATACATTTACAAAGTGATCCTCTATCACAGTTTAATACATTTACAGAGTGAACCTCTATCACAGTTTAATACATTTACATAGTGATCCTCTATCACAGTTTAATACATTTACATAGTGATCCTCTATCACAGTTTATTACATTTACAGAGTGATCCTCTATCACAGTTGAATACATTTACAGAGTGATCCTCTATCACAGTTTAATACATTTACAAAGTGATCCTCTATGACAGTTTAATACATTTACAAAGTGATCCTCTATCACAGTTTAATACATTTACAAAGTGATCCTCTATCACAGTTTAATACATTTACAGAGTGATCCTCTATGACAGTTTAATACATTTACAGAGTGATCCTCTATTCCAGTTTAATACATTTACATAGTGATCCTCTATTCCAGTTTAATACATTTACAGAGTGATCCTCTATCACAGGTTAATACATTGACAGAGTGATCCTCTATCACAGTTTAATACATTTACATAGTGATCCTCTATTCCAGTTTAATACATTGACAGAGTGATCCTCTATTCCAGTTTAATACATTTACAGAGTGATCCTCTATTCCAGTTTAATACATTTACATAGTGATCCTCTATTCCAGTTTAATACATTTACAGAGTGATCCTCTATCACAGGTTAATACATTGACAGAGTGATCCTCTATCACAGTTTAATACATTTTCAGAGTGAACCTCTATTACAGTTTAATACATTTACAAAGTGATCCTCTATCCCTATCACAGTTTAATACATTTACAGAGTGAACCTCTATCACAGTTTAATACATTTACAGAGTGATCCTCTATCACAGTTTCATACATTTACAGAGTGATCCTCTATCACAGTTTAATACATTTACAGAGTGAACCTCTATCACAGTTTAATACATTTACAGAGTGATCCTCTATCACAGTTTAATACATTTACAGAGTGATCCTCTATCACAGTTTAATACATTTACAGAGTGATCCTCTATCACAGTTTAATACATTTACATAGTGATCCTCTATCACAGTTTAATACATTTACAGAGTGAACCTCTATCACAGTTTAATACATTTACAGAGTGATCCTCTATCACAGTTTAATACATTTACAGAGTGATCCTCTATCACAGTGTAATACATTTACAAAGTGATCCTCTATCACAGTTTAATACATTTACAGAGTGATCCTCTATCACAGTTTAATACATTTACAAAGTGATCCTCTATCCCAGTTTAATACATTTACATAGTGGCGGCTGCAGGCCATGGAAACCCATTCCATGAATCTCCCAATGAACAGTGTTTGTGCTGACGTTGCTTCCAGAGGCAGTTTGGAACTCGGTAGTGAGTGTTGCAACCGAGGACAGATGATTTTTACGTGCTATCCGTTTCAGCACTCTGTGGTCCCATTCTGTGAGCTTGTGTGGCCTACCACTTCGTGGCTGAGATGTTGTTGCTCCAAGACATTTCCATTTCACAATAACAGCACTTACAGTTGACCGGGGCAGCTCTAGCAGGGCAGAAATGTGATGAACTGACGTGTTGGAAAGGTGGCATCCTATGACGGTGCCACGTTGAAAGTCACTGAGCTCTTCAGTAGGGCCTTTCTTCTGCCAATGTTTGTCTATGGAGATCGCTTGGCCATGTGCTCGATTTAATACACCTGTCAGCAACGGGTGTGGCTGAAATAGCCGAATCCACTAATTTGAAGGGGTGTCCATATATAGTGTATATATATATATATATATAGTGTATTTAATTTTGAGTTTGCCTCCCAATATTACACTTTATATACATCACAGAAGACTGAAATATAACAAAACCATTTGACACAGAAACACCATATTTTCGCAGTTTAAACCAATATAATGTTTATTAATGATGAAATGATGAAACATATTAATAAGGTTCCACCCATGAGGCCACTAGAGGGAAATTTGGTCATTTGACTCACTTCCATCGCATCATTAATTGGGGTGTGTTTGTGTGTGGATGTGTGTGTGCGTGCGTAGCTATCCGACACATGTGCTTGCATGTGTGTTTTTGTGCACGTGTCTGCATGCGTTATCTATGTAGGCTACATCATATACATGTATAACCTTACAGAACTGTTGTTATTCAATGTGTTTCTGTGGGCTAATAGCAGTAAGGCCAAATTCAATGTCTAATCAAATATCTGTTTTCATTACTTACAGGGGTCCTAAAAGTCCAAATGAAATATCTAAATGATACTTGGTATGACCATCTTAAAACAATTCCCTATGTCAGCTTAGTAGAAACCCATCCCTGGGCCCTTAGACCTTTTTAAAGGCAATGTTCCTGTGTCAGCAGTGATGGAATTTATGGTAAACGCTGCAGATGTCGGTTGAATCAGAAATTACATTTAACTGTCAAGTGTTCTCCAACGCAGCCTCCATTTGAATCCTGGCCTAAGTATACGACTTGGTTCCTGTTTTCCTCTGAGGAATGTGCACAAACATTCCATACAGGGCTAATGGCCAACAGAACATTAGACCATTCTTAGCCTCTATGGGCTAGGTGGGACGCTAGCGTGCCACCCGTGGTGCACTCCATCAACAGCAGGTGCATTTCAAGAGCGGCAAATTTGAATCCAAATAAATGTCAAAATTCAAATTTTTCAAACATACAACTATTTTACACCCTTTGAAAGATAAACATCTCCTTAATCTAACCACGTTTTACGATTTCAAAAAGGTTTTACGGCGAAAGCATAAATTTAGAGTATGTTAGGACAGTACATTTACAAGAGTTGTGTGTAATGTTTTGTCAAGTCAAAGACAGGGTCACCAAAACCATAAAACCAGCTAAAATGATGCACTAACCTTTTACAATCTCCATCAGATGACACTCCTAGGACATTATGTTAGACAATGCATGCATTTTTAGTTCTATCAAGTTCATATTTATATCCAAAAACAGCGTTTTACTATGGCATTGATGTTGAGGAAATCGTTTCCCTCCAATAACCGGCAGTCAAGTCAGCGTCACAAATTAAATAATTAAAATTAGAAAACATTGGTAAAATATTATATTGTCATTTAAAGAATTATAGATTTACATCTCTTGAACGCAATCAACTTGCCAGATTTAAAAATAACCTTACTGGGAAATCACACTTTGCAATAATCTGAGCACTGCGCCCAGAAAAATACGCGTTGCGATACAGAGATCTAAAATCGAAAATACTATGTAAATAATCCATTACCTTTGATTCTCTTCATCAGATGTCACTTCCAGGAATCCCAGGTCCATAACGAATGTAGTTTTGTTCAAAAAAGCTCATCATTTATGTCCAAAAATCTCCGTCTTGTTAGCACATGATCTAAGCCAGCCGGACTTCTCGTCATGAACGAGGGGAAAAAATATATTTACGTTCGTTCAAACATGTCAAACGTTGTATAGCATAAATCATTAGGGCCTTTTTTAACCAGAACATGAATAATATTCAAGGTGGACGAATGCATACTCTTTTATAACGTATTGGAACGAGGGTACCCAACATGAACTCGCGCGCCAGGTGTCTAATGGGACATCATCGTTCCATGGCTCTTGTTCGGTCAGATCTCCCTCCAGAAGACTCAAAACACTTTGTAAAGGCTGGTGACATCTAGTGGAAGCAATAGGAAGTGCCAAAATATTCCTCAGCCCCTGTGTTTTTCAATGGGATAGGTTTAAAGGTAATACAACACATCAGGTATCCACTTCCTGTCAGAAAATGTCTCAGGGTTTTGCCTGCCAAATGAGTTCTGTTATACTCACAGACACCATTCAAACAGTTTTAGAAACTTTAGAGTGTTTTCTATCCATATATAATAAGTATATGCATATTCTAGTTACTGGGTAGGATTAGTAACCAGATTAAATCGGGTACATTTTTTTATCCAGACGTGCAAATGCTGCCCCCTAGCCCTAACAGGTTTTAAAGGGTCTCCAAAAAAACCTCATATGCTATGACATCAAAGCGTTTCCAATGGCTGCCACTGTACAAGGTACATGTCCACCTGTTGAAGTAAAGCCCTTCAGTGTGATGATAAAGCCATGTCTGCTGGTACTTGTGCACCCTAGTGTCCTTATAATGTCCTTAGTGGAACCCTGTCCGTGTCCCACTATCTCAATAAGGTTTGCACAATAAATTGTCAATGATCTCAACAGCTGAGACAGAGCCATTGCGCTTACACTATATCCCAAGGAAATCTGAGTGAGAAAGGCTTTGTCCTTCTTTTCTAACAAGAACCACACGCATTATCTATTAACATAACCTTACCTTTTTTACTTTCTGTTTTTTATTAGAGTTTTTTGTATCAAGTTGTGCCCTAAAACTCTACTTTCTGAAGAGCGTCATCATCGTGGCTGGTCTGGTGCAGCTGGTCAGTCAGACAGACATGCCTTAAAGGGTCTCCTAACGCCTCTGCCATGTCTGCTGGGGACTACACTTCCATGTCCTTACAGTGTCTTCACAGGAATCCTGTCCCACGGTCTTGTCTTGTCCTTATATAACAGGAATCCTGTCCCACGGTCTTGTCTTGTCCTTATATAACAGGAATCCTGTCCCACGGTCTTGTCTTGTCCTTATATAACAGGTATCCTGTCCCACGGTCTTGTCTTGTCCTTATATAATAGGAATCCTGTCCCACGGTCTTGTCTTGTCCTTATATAACAGGAATCCTGTCCCACGGTCTTGTCTTGTCCTTATATAACAGGAATCCTGTCCCACGGACTTGTCTTGTCCTTATATAACAGGAATCCTGTCCCACGGACTTGTCTTGTCCTTATATAACAGGAATCCTGTCCCACGGTCTTGTCTTGTCCTTATATAACAGGAATCCTGTCCCACGGTCTTGTCTTGTCCTTATATAACAGGAATCCTGTCCCACGCTCTTGTCTTGTCCTTATATAACAGGAATCCTGTCCCACGGTCTTGTCTTGTCCTTATATAACAGGAATCCTGTCCCACGGTCTTGTCTTGTCCTTATATAACAGGAATCCTGTCCCACGCTCTTGTCTTGTCCTTATATAACAGGAATCCTGTCCCACGGTCTTGTCTTGTCCTTATATAACAGGAATCCTGTCCCACGGTCTTGTCTTGTCCTTATATAACAGGAATCCTGTCCCACGGTCTTGTCTTGTCCTTATATAACAGGAATCCTGTCCCACGGTCTTGTCTTGTCCTTATATAACAGGAATCCTGTCCCACGGTCACAGTAAAGTCTCTTTATAATAGCTAATGTTCTCAATAATAACAAAGCCAGAGGCACAGGGCTAACACTTATCAAATTCCAAGAAAACCTGAGTAGTTAGAGGAAGTGGTTGGCCTACTTTCCCACCAAGAACATTTGCATTACATTTTCTACTTCCATTCTTCGTTTTGTATTAGTGTCAAGCTGTGCCCTAAAACCCTACTTTCTGAATACCGTCATTGTCGTGGCTGGTCTGGTGCAGCAGGTTGGTCCGACAGACACAGCTAGGTGGTCACTATGACGGCCAGGAAGACGTAGCAGTGGGAGCTCACCACTAACAGGTCATTTCCCTATCAGCGCAGTGACTCCGCGCTTACAAAGGAACAGATGTGGAAACGTGGGGTGACATAGCAGCCATTATTCCATCTTCCATTTCCATCATGTTGTCCTGAAACGTGGGGTGACATAGCAGCCATTATTCCATCTTCCATTTCCATCTTGTTGTCCTGAAACGTGGGGTGACGGTGGAGACAACAGAACAGCCATTATTCCATCTTCCATTTCCATCATGTTGTCCTGAAACGTGGGGTGACGGAGGGGAAAACAGAACAGCCATTATTCAATCTTCCATTTCCATCATGTTGTCCTGAAACGTGGGGTGACGGTGGGGAAAACAGAACAGCCATCATTCAATCTTCCATTTCCATCTCTTTCCCCCGTCCTCATCAAAGTAGGAACTGTGACTTTAATATTTCCTACCGTCTGACCCCTTTCAGAATAAGACTTAGTCTACTAGGGTCCAGCATCTTGGTCTTCCTATTGACATTGTTTGTGTCAGCTGCTTATGCTTGGTGTTGTGTTGCATTCGTAAGTGGGAGGTGGGAATTTACCAGTTGTTAAGTCGTAAATACCAGTTGTATGCATTCACGTGCTTTGAACTCATTGAGAAACGCCGATTAGCTAATGGCAACAAGCTGCGTAAAACATCAACTAAAAGTACAGCTATCATGCTTGTAAACAAATTATAGTGTTCCATAACCATATTAATAGATCACTTTTAATAAATAATGATTTGTTGTTGTATTAAACTGCCAAAAACGTTGTTATGGAGGTAATTTGGTTTGTAGGTGATGTCAGAGGTCAGCATGTGGGAGTAGTGGGAGCTCAGGATGATAGACGAGTTTCCCACTAGTAATTACCAGTTGGAGGGCCGTTAATGTAGATTTTTTATTAGTCGTATGTGGTACATTCCCACTTCCCACTTGGTTACGAATGCAGCATTACATTGTCATGTATTCCGCCAGATCTTACAACGCCTTAGGTATTTTACATATTGGCTAACCACATCACGTTATAGGAATCTGGTGACCAACGGCACGTAACCATTGGTTGACGCATGCAACATCTGAGCAGGGAAACACAACCTTGATGTTCTACTTGGGGGCACAATACCTCCTGCTACTCAAGGAAAACAGAATCAGGTGTGAGCCTGCTCACTGTGGAGAAGCATCAGGTGTGGTTGTGTGCAAGCACCAATCAGAATGCTGGAATTGGCACCTCCCACCAGGTATAGAAAGCCTGCATTTGGGTTGCTCTGATGGAAGATCTCACTCAATGTCTAAACTGCTAAGGAGGCACATGCCTATGGCCAAGTTTCCACCAGTGATGTACTACACTTTTAGAAAGAAAAGTGCTATCTAGAACCTAAAAGGGTTCTACGATTGTCCCCATAAGAGAAGCCTTTGAATAACCCTTTTTGCTTCCAGTTAACCTCTTACATCTAGACGTTCCGCTACCATTTTAAAGACAAGACTCTCCTTTATCTAACCACACTGTCCGATTTCAAAAAGGCTTTACAGCGAAAGCAAAACATTAGATTATGTCAGCAGAGTACCCAGCCAGAAATAATCAGACACCCATTTTTCAAGCTAGCATATAATGTCACAAAAAACAAAACCACAGCTAAATGCAGCACTAACCTTTGATGATCTTCATCAGATGACACTCCTAGGACATTATGTTATACAATACATGAATGTTTTGTTCAATCAAGTTCATATTTATATCAAAAACCAGCTTTTTACATTAGCATGTGACGTTCAGAACTAGCATTCCCACCGAACACTTCCGGTGAATTTACTAAATTACTCACGATAAACGTTCACAAAAAACATAACAATTATTTTAAGAATTATAGATACAGAACTCCTTTATGCAATCGCGGTGTCCGATTTTAAAATAGCTTTTCGGTGAAAGCACATTTTGTAATATTCTGAGTAGATAGCCCGGCCATCACGGCTAGCTATTTTGACACCCACCAAGTTTGGTACTCACCAAACTCAGATTTACTATAAGAAAAATTGGATTACCTTTGCTGTTCTTCGTCAGAATGCACTCCCAGGTGCATTCCAGGTAACTATCCAAACGGTGACCCGCGAGTGCATTTCGTGAGAAAACAATTCAAAATATTCCATTACCGTACTTAGAAGCATGTCAAACGCTGTTTAAAATCAATTTTTATGCTACATTTACAGAGTGATCCTCTATCTCAGTTTAATACATTTACAGAGTGATCTTCTATCACAGTTTAATACATTTACAAAGTGATCCTCTATCACAGTTTAATACATTTACAAAGTGATCCTCTATCACAGTTTAATACATTTACAGAGTGATCATCTATCGCAGTTTAATACATTTACAAAGTGATCCTCTATCACAGTTTAATACATTTACAGAGTGATCCTCTATAACAGTTTAATACATTTACAGAGTGAACCTCTATCACAGTTTAATACATTTACAGGTCTTTCTTGGGGTCAGGTATTAATGTAGTCAGAGCTTGAGTCAAACTGGGAGGGAGAGCATTATTTACAATGCTTTCAGAAAAGACCTCCAACAGAAAAGATACCAACTGTTGAGAAACAGTTGTGTTAAACTCAGCAGATACACCATCAGTCCCAGGAGACCTCCAACAGAAACAGTTATGTTAAACTCAGCAGATACACCATCAGTCCCAGGAGACCTCCAACAGAAACAGTTCTGTTAAACTCAGCAGATACACCATCAGTCCCAGGAGACCTCCAACAGAAACAGTTGTGTTAAACTCAGCAGATACACCATCAGTCCCAGGAGACCTCCAACAGAAACAGTTGTGTTAAACTCAGCAGATACACCATCAGTCCCAGGAGACCTCCAACAGAAACAGTTGTGTTAAACTCAGCAGATACACCATCAGTCCCAGGAGACCTCCAACAGAAACAGTTGTGTTAAACTCAGCAGATACACCATCAGTCCCAGGAGACCTCCAACAGAAACAGTTGTGTTAAACTCAGCAGATACACCATCAGTCCCAGGAGACCTCCAACAGAAACAGTTGTGTTAAACTCAGCAGATACACCATCAGTCCCAGGAGACCTCCAACAGAAACAGTTATGTTAAACTCAGCAGATACACCATCAGTCCCAGGAGACCTCCAACAGAAACAGTGCTGTTAAACTCAGCAGATACACCATCAGTCCCAGGAGACCTCCAACAGAAACAGTTGTGTTAAACTCAGCAGATACACCATCAGTCCCAGGAGACCTCCAACAGAAACAGTTGTGTTAAACTCAGCAGATACACCATCAGTCCCAGGAGACCTCCAACAGAAACAGTTATGTTAAACTCAGCAGATACACCATCAGTCCCAGGAGACCTCCAACAGAAACAGTTATGTTAAACTCAGCAGATACACCATCAGTCCCAGGAGACCTCCAACAGAAACAGTTGTGTTAAACTCAGCAGATACACCATCAGTCCCAGGAGACCTCCAACAGAAACAGTTGTGTTAAACTCCGCAGATACACCATCAGTCCCAGGAGACCTCCAACAGAAACAGTTGTGTTAAACTCAGCAGATACACCATCAGTCCCAGGAGACCTCCAACAGAAACAGTTGTGTTAAACTCAGCAGATACACCATCAGTCCCAGGAGACCTCCAACAGAAACAGTGCTGTTAAACTCAGCAGATACACCATCAGTCCCAGGAGACCTCCAACAGAAACAGTTATGTTAAACTCAGCAGATACACCATCAGTCCCAGGAGACCTCCAACAGAAACAGTTTTGTTAAACTCAGCAGATACACCATCAGTCCCAGGAGACGTATTATTTTAAGTTGTTCAATAGAATAAATGATGTGTTCAACTATAGTAGGGTCGTCACACTGTTCCCTGTCAGCCTCACCAACTGATTTCACATCCCCCAGACAATCAAAACAAAGAGTTGAGGACACGTCACAATACTGTAGAAGTTGAACTAAAGATGGAGATTAATGTGGTATCATCTGTGATGAGACCAGTCATATTTCATTGCTAAATTGTATTATTTCTAGAGTGGTATTTTTCCAACCTGAATTTTTTGGCGGGATTAATTTTGTCCACCCTCCTCTAGCCATTTCTACCTACATGTGACAAAGGTTCCGTCTGCTTTCAATCTATAAATATCATCCAACTGGTGTTGTAGATCAAACAGAACAGATTTATCCTCCTCTGAAACACTTTCAACAGGCTTTTGAACAAGACACGTGATCTTTGTAATAACACTTTCTTCTTCAGCTCTCCTGGTCTTGGCAACAATACTCCCATGTTTACTTGCATATTTTCCAACCTCATATTTAAAAAGCTCCCAGTTATTACTGTATGAATTGTTATGTATAGCTTTATTCCAGAAGTAATTACATTGTTTATCTCCATCTGGACCAACTCATGTTTTAATAGAGATATTAATCTTCCTTTAGGATGCTCTGCCAGGGCCATTATCAGAGATAAACAGTGTAATGTCAATATAAACAGCTCTATGATCAGTAAGGGCCATTATCAGAGATAAACAGTGTAATGTCAATATAAACAGTTCTATGATCAGTAAGGGCCATTATCAGAGATAAACAGTGTAATGTCAATATAAACAGCTCTATGATCAGTAAGGGCCATTATCAGAGATAAACAGTGTAATGTCAATATAAACAGCTCTATGATCAGTAAGGGCCATTATCAGAGATAAACAGTGTAATGTCAATATAAACAGCTCTATGATCAGTAAGGGCCATTATCAGAGATAAACAGTGTAATGTCAATATAAACAGCTCTATGATCAGTAAGGGCCATTATCAGAGATAAACAGTGTAATGTCAATATAAACAGCTCTATGATCAGTAAGGGCCATTATCAGAGATAAACAGTGTAATGTCAATATAAACAGCTCTATGATCAGTAAGGGCCATTATCAGAGATAAACAGTGTAATGTCAATATAAACAGCTCTATGATCAGTAAGGGCCATTATCAGAGATAAACAGTGTAATGTCAATATAAACAGCTCTATGGTCAGTAAGGGCCATTATCAGAGATAAACAGTGTAATGTCAATATAAACAGCTCTATGATCAGTAAGGGCCATTATCAGAGATAAACAGTGTAATGTCAATATAAACAGCTCTATGATCAGTAAGGGCCATTATCAGAGATAAACAGTGTAATGTCAATATAAACAGCTCTATGATCAGTAAGGGCCATTATCAGAGATAAACAGTGTAATGTCAATATAAACAGCTCTATGGTCAGTAAGGGGAGTGTCCAGGATGTTAACAGAAATAGCCTGTTTATCAAAACATTGAGACACCAACCAAAGATCTGTGGTGATTGTCTGGACCGGGTCTAGTTACTCCAAGTGATAGACTAGTCATTAGGAAACTTTACTCTCCAAATATCAAAACTTTCCACAAACTGCCTCAAAGTGATAATATCCACACCTACTATAAGTAAAGCATTAGGGAACTTGGTTAGCCAATGGAGAATACGCTTTTCCAAAGATTCAAGTCACTGATCATTTTCAAGTTTGGAATTGAACCAATAAATATTGGTAATAATGATGTTACAGTTGATGACAAGACACAGAAAGTGACCAATAGGGTCCCAGTCTGAGTGCAAAATACTTCCATTGAAATGATTCATTAGAGTGGTAACTCCATCAGAGAGTTCAGAACCATGAGAGAGACAGAAACCATTGAACTGATTCATTAGAGTGATAACTCCATCAGAGAGTTCAGAACCATGAGAGAGACAGAAACCATTGAACTGATTCATTAGAGTGGTAACTCCATCAGAGAGTTCAGAACCATGAGAGAGACAGAAACCATTGAACTGATTCATTAGAGTGGTAACTCCATCAGAGAGTTCAGAACCATGAGAGAGACAGAAACCATTGAACTGATTCATTAGAGTGGTAACTCCATCAGAGAGTTCAGAACCATGAGAGAGACAGAAACCATTGAACTGATTCATTAGAGTGGTAACTCCATCAGAGAGTTCAGAACCATGAGAGAGACAGAAACCATTGAACTGATTCATTAGAGTGGTTACTCCATCAGAGAGTTCAGAACCATGAGAGAGACAGAAACCATTGAACTGATTCATTAGAGTGATAACTCCATCAGAGAGTACAGAACCATGAGAGACAGAAATCATTGAAATGATTAATTAGAGTGATAACTCCATCAGAGAGTACAGAACCATGAGAGACAGAAATCATTTCCCCACTGACATCTGCAGAAGTTGACGTAAATCTGTTTTAAGCTGTTTAACAATATAATAATAAGGCATTTAGGCGCTTTACATGATTTCTTAACCCCCTAGCATTGAGTGAAACTATAGACAACAACAAAGTGGAATATAGAACAGGAAGTACTACGAGATAAACAACAATTACAACCTCCAGTAAAACTGAGAAGAAACCAGAGCTGCATATCATATAGATTTAAATGATTGTTATGCTGACACTATTCTCACTCAAAGATAACTGCCAGCCCAAGAAACAAAGCGCTCACTGCCTTTACTGCAGATATTGTCACGTCCTGACCAGCAGAGGGAGTAATTGTATTAGTTTTGGTCAGGGCGTGGCAGAGGTCTTTGTGTTTTGGTATGTGTGTCTACATTCTGTCTAGCTTTGGTTTTCTATGTATAGTTAATTGGGGTGGGACTCCCAATTGAAGGCAGGTGTGTTGAGTTGCCTTTGATTGGGAGTCCTATATTAGTAGGGTGTGTTTGTCTGTGTGTTTGTGGGTAATTGTTTGTGAGCCTGCTACACTGTTGCCGTCGTGAGTAATGTTTATTGTTTTTTTCCCTGTGGCTTTTCTCGTGTTTGATTAAAAAGATGAGTATCCACATTCCCGCTGCGCCTTGGTCTTCTCTCCACTACGACACATGTGACAGATATAAATAGCAAAAAGTGAGAAACTTTTAAAATAATAATAAATATCCATTACTCCAGTAGTCAGGTGCAGATAGAACTAAAGGTATATCACCTTAGAGCCAGGAGTGAGATCTGCTCACATCAGAGGTAGATATCTAGGTAGCCTATGTTGACTATCAGTCACAGCCAGGAGTGAGATCTGCTCCCATCAGAGGTAGATATCTAGGTATGTTGACCATCAGTCACAGCCAGGAGTGAGATCTGCTCCCATCAGAGGTAGATATCTAGGTATGTTGACCATCAGTCACAGCCAGGAGTGAGATCTGCTCCCATCAGAGGTAGATATCTAGGTAGACTATGTTGACCATCAGTCACAGCCAGGAGTGAGATCTGTTCCCATCAGAGGTAGATATCTAGGTAGACTATGTTGACCATCAGTCACAGCCAGGAGTGAGATCTGCTCCCATCAGAGGTAGATATCTAGGTATGTTGACCATCAGTCACAGCCAGGAGTGAGATCTGCTCCCATCAGAGGTAGATATCTAGGTATGTTGACCATCAGTCACAGCCAGGAGTGAGATCTGCTCCCATCAGAGGTAGATATCTAGGTAGCCTATGTTGACCATCAGTCACAGCCAGGAGTGAGATCTGCTCTCATCAGAGGTAGATATCTAGGTAGACTATGTTGACCATCAGTCACAGCCAGGAGTGAGACCTGCTCACATCAGAGGTAGATATCTAGGTAGACTATGTTGACCATCAGCCACAGCCAGGAGTGAGATCTGCTCACATCAGAGGTAGATATCTAGGTAGACTATGTTGACCATCAGCCACAGCCAGGAGTGAGATCTGCTCCCATCAGAGGTAGATATCTAGGTATGTTGACCATCAGTCACAGCCAGGAGTGAGATCTGCTCCCATCAGAGGTAGATATCTAGGTAGACTATGTTGACCATCAGTCACAGCCAGGAGTGAGATCTGCTCCCATCAGAGGTAGATATCTAGGTAGACTATGTTGACCATCAGTCACAGCCAGGAGTGAGATCTGCTCCCATCAGAGGTAGATATCTAGGTATGTTGACCATCAGTCACAGCCAGGAGTGAGATCTGCTCTCATCAGAGGTAGATATCTAGGTAGACTATGTTGACCATCAGTCACAGCCAGGAGTGAGATCTGCTCCCATCAGAGGTAGATATCTAGGTAGCCTATGTTGACCATCAGTCACAGTCTATGGCAGTAGTCAAGGAGGAAGGCTGATTTCAGATCCGTTGATGAAAGCACGCCCTCCGATGAAGTAAGCCCCGGTAACGTAGACACTGGGAGTCGGGAAGCAAGTGGTGAGTTTAATAATAAACGGAATATGGACCAATACAGGAAACAAGAGTAATCTACAGACATGAAACATAGTCAATACTGCCTGGGGAATGAACCTAAGGGAGTGCCAGATAAAGGGGAGGTAATGAGTGAGGTAATGGAGTCCAGGTGTACCTCATGATGAAGAGAAGGTGGGTCTAATGATTGATGCCAGGTGGGTCTAATGATTGATGCCAGGTTTGTCTAATGATTGATGCCAGGTGGGTCTAATGATTGATGCCAGGTGTGAGTAATGATTGATGCCAGGTGTGTCTAATGATTGATGCCAGGTGGGTCTAATGATTGATGCCAGGTGTGTCTAATGATTGATGCCAGGTGGGTCTAATGATTGATGCCAGGTGGGTCTAATGATTGATGCCAGGTGGGTCTAATGATTGATGCCAGGTGTGCGTAATGATGGTTGCCAGGACCGGTGGTTAGTAAACAGGGGACGTCGAACGCCGGAGGGGAGGAGTGGGAGTAGATGTGACAGCTGCTTTCTCCTTTTTTCCTGTTTTTTCCACATCTGGCCACAGTTTCTCTCTCCTTTCTCTATTCTGCTTTCTAGAGGACTTCAGCAAACTGCAGGTTGTTGTCACGTAGGAAGGTAGATCTCTTTGCTGCTTTTAAAGTGGCAACCCTGTAGATCCGTGATGTGAACTGGAGAATGACTCCTCTGGGCTTGGAGTCACCCTGCCTTCTCGTGCCGAGGCGATGTACAGTGTCAACAACATCTGCTAGCTTAGCCTTCTCTAGGAAGGTAGATCTCTTTGCTGTTAAAATACATATCAGAACAAATAGCAGCAGGAATGGTTATACAGCTAGAGAAACAATACTGTTAAAATATATATCAGAACAAATAGCAGCAGGAATGGTTATACAGCTAGAGACACAATACTGTTAAAATATATATCAGAACTAATAGCAGCAGGAATGGTTATACAGCTAGAGACACAATACTGTTAATATATATATCAGAATAAATAGCAGCAGGAATGGTTATACAGCTAGAGACACAATACTGTTAAAATATATATCAGAACTAATAGCAGCAGGAATGGCTATACAGCTAGAGACACAATACTGTTAAAATATATATCAGAACTAATAGCAGCAGGAATGGTTATACAGCTAGAGACACAATACTGTTCAAGTAAATATAAATATCAGTATATTATGTAAACCAGGTATTGCAGGTAAATACAATTATAATTAACCACATATAAAATCACTCACCTGAGCTGCATCAACCCCTCCTGGGACCCCACCCCAACCCACCCTCCATCCCCTCCTGGGACCACCCCAACCCACCCTCCTACCCCTCCTGGGGACCACCCCAATCCACCCTCCTACCCCTCCTGGGACCACCCCAACCCACCCTCCATCCCCTCCTGGGACCACCCCAACCCACCCTCCATCCTCTCCTGGGACCACCCCAACCCACCCTCCAACCCCTCCTGGTACCACCCCAACCCACCCTCCAACCCCTCCTGGGACCACCCCAACCCACCCTCCATCCCCTCCTGTGACCACCCCAACCCACCCTCCAACCCCTCCTGGGACCACCCCAACCCACCCTCCATCCCCTCCTGGGACCACCCCACCCCACCCTCCATCCCCTCCTGGGACCAACCCAACCCACCCTCCTACACCTCCTGGGACCAACCCAACCCACCCTCCAACACCTCCTGGGACAGATTTTGACTCATATTGAGTGATAAGACTGAGCTATTTAAAAACACTTTTTCAACATTTCAAGATAGCAGTTAGTTCAGTTTGATCTTATTAAAGACAGCTGTATCATTTTTTTATTCTTTTTGACATATTGTTTGGGACCACTTTTTTTGCTCTGTTTGAAGGCTGTCAGCTTCTTCTCAGGAAGAGAATCCCTTAGCCTTTCGACTAATTTTGGGTTAGTTCGACTAATTTTGGGTTAGTTCTCTCAAGAAGAACTAACCCATCTCAACATGACAGAAAGTAAGACAGGGAAACCCATCTCAACATGACAGAAAGTAAGACAGGAGAACCTATTTCAACATGACAGAGAGTAAGTCAGGAGTCCCTGACCTTATCTTCTCTCAAGAAGATGTCTGGTAGGCCCATTTAAATACCTTTTTGGACATTTCAAGAGCCGTCCGCCAGTCCGGAGCCGCCAGAGCCGCCCGCCAGTCCAGAGCCGCCCGCCAGTCCGGAGCTGCCCGCCAGTCCAGAGCCGCCCGCCAGTCCAGAGCCGCCAGAGCCGCCCGCCAGTCCAGAGCCACCTAAGTGGGCGAAGCCTAGGGTGGAGCGGAGTCCACGTCCCGAACCTAAGCCACCTCCAGTATAGGTGGGTTGGGGAGGGGGGGTGTAGCACTAGTGCCGTCGTTGACGGCAGCCACCCTCCCTTCCCTCCCTTTTTGTTTAGGGGGTATTTGGGTTTTGTTTTTGTTCTTGTTTTGGGGGGGATTTTGGTTTTTCTTTTTAGGTGCATTCTGGGGTCTGCACCTTTAGGGGGGGTACTGTCACGTCCTGACCAGCAGAGGGAGTAATTGTATTATATTTGGTCAGGACGTGGCAGAGGGGTATTTGTTTCATATGGTTCGGGTTGTGTGTGTTATTTAAGGGGTGTTTGATTTATGTAGTCTGGGGTTTAAGTTTTGTTCTAGTGTTGGTGTCACGTCCTGACCAGCAGATGGAGCTATTGTTTTAGTTTTGGGGTCAGGACGTGGCAGTTTTTTGTATGAGAATGTTTGTATTGTTGATTGGGACTTCCAATTGAAGGCAGGTGTGTTGAGTTGCCGTTGATTGGAAGTCCTATATAGGTGTGTGTGTTTTTCTTTGGGGTTATTGGTGGTTGTTCTTGCACTGCGTTTTTGTATGCCTGTAAGACTGTCCCTGTTGTGTTTATTGTTTTTTCAGTGGATGCTTTACTCCTTTTTTTAAAATTAAAATATGAGCATCCATATTCCCGCTGCGCCTTGGTCCTCCTTTCAACAGCACGAAGGATTTTGTGACAGAACCACCCACCAAAGGACCAAGCAGCAGAAGAGGAGGAAGCCACTGGAGAAAAAAATGGAGGAATGGACCTGGCAGGACGAAAGACAATTCTGGGAGGACAAGTTAAGGGAGCTAAGGGAACCTGAGAGGCAGCCCCAACATTTTTTTTTGGGGGGGGGGCACACGAGTAGTTTGGCCAGGCCAGGGAAGAGCCGTAAGCCAGCTACCCGTGACTACAGGGAGGTGCGTATGAGGTGGAGGGCGCCATGTTACGCTGAGGTACGCACCATCTCGCCTATACGGACGCACAGCCCAGTCCGCCCGGTACCAGCGCCCCGCAGGTGCCAGGGCAAGGTGAGCATCGAGCGGAAGGGGTGAAGCCAACCCTGCACTCAAGACCACCAGTGCGCCCTTTCGGTCCGGTGTTTCCCGCTAGACGCACTAGCATGGAGGTGCGTGTCTCCAGGCTGGCACGTCCAGTACCAGCCCCACGCATCAGGAGTCTAGTGCGTCAGCCCAGTCTCGCCAGGCGTAAGTCGCCAGAGCTGCCCGCAAGTCAACAGTCACCAGAGCTGCCCGCCAGTCAACAGTCGCCAGAGCTGCCCGCCAGTCAACAGTCACCAGAGCTGCCCGCCAGTCGTACGTCGCCAGAGCTGCCCGCCAGTCGTACGTCGCCAGAGCTGCCCGCCAGTCGTACGTCACCAGAGCTGCCCGCCAGTCGTACGTCACCAGAGCTGCCCGCCAGTCGTACGTCACCAGAGCTGCCCGCCAGTCAGGAGTCACCAGAGCCGCCCGCTAGTCAGGAGCCGCCAGAGCCGCCCGCTAGTCAGAAGCTGCCAGAGTGGCCCGACTGCCCGGAACTGCCAGAGTGGCCCGACTGCCCGGTTCTGCTAGGGTGGCCCGACTGCCCGGTTCTGCCAGGGTGGCCAGACTGCCCGGTTCTGCTAGAGTGGCCAGACTGCCCGGTTCTGCCAGAGTGGCCCGACTGCCCGGTTCTGCCAGAGTGGCCCGACTGCCCGGTTCTGCCAGAGTGGCCCGACTGCCCGGTTCTGCCAGAGTGGCCCGACTGCCCGGTTCTGCCAGAGGTGCCCGCCTGCCCGGATCTGCCAGGGTGCCCTGCCTGCCCTCCGGCCCAGCCCGAGTGGCCCTCCTGTCCTCCGGCCCAGCCCGAGTGGCCCTCCTGTCCTCCGGCCCAGCCCGACTGGCCCTCCTGCCCCCCGGCCCAGCCCGAGTGGCCCGAGTGGCCCCCGGCCCAGCCCGAGTGGCCCTCCTGCCCTCCGGCCCAGCCCGAGTGGCCCTCCTGTCCTCCGGCCCAGCCCGAGTGGTCCTCCTGTCTCCGGCCCAGCCCGAGTGGCCCGCATGTCTTCCGACCCAGCCCGAGTGGTCGGTCTGCCAGGGTCAGCCCGAGTGGCCCGTCTGCCCGGTGCAGCTATCGGCGCCACCAAAGTGGGCGACGCCGAAGGTGGAGCGAGGTCCACGTCCTGCACCTGAGCCACCTCCAGGATAGGTGGGTTGGGGAGGGAGGGTGTAGCACAGTGCCGTCGGTGACAGCAGCCACCCCCCTTCCCTCCCTTATTGTTTAGGGGTTATTGTTTATGGGTTTTTTGTTGGTGTTTTCTGTTGGTAGGTGCATTCCGGGGTCTGCACCTTTAGGGGGGGGGGTACTGTCACGTCCTGACCAGCAGATGGAGCTATTGTTTTAGTTTTGGGGTCAGGACGTGGCAGTTTTGTGTATGGGAATGTTTGTATTGTTGATTGGGACTTCCAATTGAAGGCAGGTGTGTTGAGTTGCCGTTGATTGGAAGTCCTATATAGGTGTGTGTGTTTTTCTTTGGGGTTGTGGGTGGTTGTTCTTGCACTGCGTTTTTGTATGCCTGTAAGACTGTCCCTGTTGTGTTTATTGTTTTTTCAGTGGATGCTTTACTCCTTTTTTAAAAATTAAAATATGAGCATCCATATTCCCGCTGCGCCTTGGTCCTCCTTTCAACAGCACGATGGATTTTGTGACAGTTGGTTTTCTATGGTTTATCTAGTTGTTCTGTTTCTTTGTTAGTCTGTGTGGCTCCCGATCAGGAACAGCTGTATGTCGTTGTTCCTGATTGGGAGTCATATATTAGGAGTGTGTTTTCACCTGGGGTTTGTGGGTTGTTGATTTTGCACTGCTGTATGTAAGTCCAAAAAATGACAAACCGACAGACAGGCTTTCTTGTTTTCCGTGTTCATTTTATTCTAATTAAATAGAAGAATGAGCATTCCCATCTGCGTTTTGTCATCCATTCACCACGACAGCCGTTACAACATGAGACAGGGAGAAGCAATGTAAAATCAATAATGAAATTGTTTCCACAATTAACATGCTTTTTCTTGTTTCAAGTATGTTTTATTATGAAAAGTACAATATATCCATGTATACTTGTTCAACTATGGAGCGTATGTCCACATATAATTGTACAATTTGTTTTTCCAACATAAAAGACAAGAAATGATCACATTGGTATTTTAACAGTGTTATTGTAAGAGTTTAAATGTTTAAACAGAGGATACATCTAAAACAGGATAAAACAAGTGCAGTATGTTGTGAGAATGTTACTTTAACGTCGACTCATAACGTCACACTATAACTTCATGGGAGTCTTGTGGAAAGACTGCATGTTGTTTTGGGTGGATTGAGTGACGTCTTCATCAACATTTTGCAGAATATTCCGGTAATATTTTCACCTCTTGTCGGCTGCAGACATTCATAAGGAGTTCCAGTAGTTTATTTGCCATTTGCAGGTATTAAAAGTAATACATACATTGTAATTCCTTGTTGGATCTCTCTCACATACAGGACAGTACGTACCAGAGGAGGCTGCTGAGGGGAGGACGGCTCATAATAATGTCTGGAACAGAGTGAATGAAATGGAACACATGGAAACCACGTGTTTGATACCATTCCACTTATTCCACTCCAGCCATTACAAGCCTGTCCTCCCTAAATAAGGTCCCACCAACCTCCTGTGGTACAAACACAAACAGTAAAACACATAATAAAATCACACTGTGTGTGTGCGTGTGTCAGAGTGTGTGTCGTTTGTGTGTGTGAATGTGTGTGTGTGTGTGTGTCCAGTGTGTGTGTGTGTGTGTCCAGTGTGTGTGTGTGTGTGTCCAGTGTGTGTGTGTGTGTGTCCAGTGTGTGTGTGTGTGTGTGTGTGTGTGTGTGTCCAGTGTGTGTGTGTGTTCGATGTGTGTGTGTGTGTGTGTTCGATGTGTGTGTGTGTGTGTTCGATGTGTGTGTGTCCAGTGTGTGTGTGTGTGTCCAGTGTGTGTGTGTGTGTCCAGTGTGTGTGTGTGTGTGTGTGTGTGTGTGTGTGTGTGTGTGTTTGTGTGTGTGTCCAGTGTGTGTGTGTGTCAGTGTGTGTGTGTCCAGTGTGTGTGTGTGTGTGTGTGTCAGTGTGTGCGTGTGTGTGTGTGTGTGTGTGTGTGTGTGTGTGTGTGTGTGTGTGTGTGTGTGTGTGTGTGTGTGTGTGTGTGTGTGTGTGTGTGTGTGTGTGTGTGTGTGTGTGTGTGTGTGTGTGTGTGTGGTGTGTGTGTGTGTTTGTGTGTGTGTATTGTCCAGTTATTATTTCAGGGACACTGAAGAGCCAACATAATAAACCCTAAACCCTGGATAGAGGGGCTCAGTGAATGTGGAGGTGAATGTGATCAGGTGGGTCAGTGTGTCAGAGGAGGCTCTATAGAAGGACAGAGTGCCGGCTGACCAGTCCAGATACACTCCTACTCTGTGGGAGCTGGAGGAGGGGACGTCTATGGTAGTGGGATGATTATTATGCCTGGCAGAGTATCTGTTGTCAGAGCAGAACAGACACCAGGACTTGTCATTGAATCCAAGACAACAGTCCTCAAACACTCCTCTCCTGCTGATTCCTTTATATGTCACTCCTATACCAGCCGCTCTCCCACTCCACTCTACCTCCCAGTAACAGCGCCCAGTCAGACCCTCTCTACACAGCACCTGTTCACAGACCTCAAATCTCTCTGGGTGATCAGGATACGGCTGCTCCTCTCTCCTACATGTCACCTTTCTGTTCTCCTCAGACAGAGAGAGGCGTCTGTTTACTGTGTTTAGGTCCAGTGTGAGATCACAGACATCTGATGGATGAAACCAGACACAATATTAGAAATCATCATCATTCACATTAGAATGTTAACTCACTTTTCACTAATTCATTTAATGTAGATGTTTCTAGGTATCAAAAGGAGAAGTTAAGGTAACTTGAGACTTGTTGAGTGATCATATGTTATACTGTATGGTAATATAAAACACACTTATTTACATTAATTACACACACACACACCACACACACACACACACACACACACACACACACACACACACACACACACACACACACTGTCATATCAACTCTTTGTAAACGTTGGTGTCCCTGATTTGTGCTTCTGTAGAACTACAGATGATATTTAATATGACCAAGTCAGTAATGATGGTGGTCTTTGACTTAACTTGAATTAAGACTTATTCTTAGTCATATTCTTCACAGCAGTCAACACTCACATTTTCTAAGTCCAGGTTTCATTCTGTTCTCTCCACCATGTTCCACACTGTAGCGGTAAGCAGAAAAACAGACAGTCATTGAGGGATACACCTGAACTAACACACACACACACACACACACACACACACACACACACACACACACACACACACACACACACACACACACACACACACACACACACACACACACACACACACACACACACACACACACACACACACACACACACACACACTGGACTCACACACACACACACACTGGACTCACACACACACACACTGGACTCACACACACACACACACACTGGACTCACACACACACACACACTGGACTCACACACACACACACACTGGACTCACACACACACACACACTGGACTCACACACACACACACTGGACTCACACACACACACACACTGGACTCACACACACACACACTGGACTCACACACACACACACTGGACTCACACACACACACACACACACACACTGGACTCACACACACTGGACTCACACACACACACACTGGACTCACACACACACACACTGGACTCACACACACACACACACACTGGACTCACACACACACACACACACTGGACTCACACACACACACACACTGGACTCACACACACACACACACTGGACTCACACACACACACACACTGGACTCACACACACACACACACACTGGACTCACACACACACACACACACTGGACTCACACACACACACACACACTGGACTCACACACACACACACACACTGGACTCACACACACACACACACTGGACTCACACACACACACTGGACTCACACACACACACTGGACTCACACACACACACTGGACTCACACACACACACTGGACTCACACACACACACTGGACTCACACACACACACTGGACACAAACACGCACTGGTCAAGCGTTGGTAAGAGCGTTTTCAGTGTTTGTGTCCAGTGTGTGTGTGTGAGTCCAGTGTGTGTGTGTGAGTCCAGTGTGTGTGCGTCCAGTGTGTGTGTGCGTCCAGTGTGTGTGTCCTGTGAGTGAGTGTGTGTGTGTGTGTCCTGTGAGTGTGTGTGTGTGTGTGTGTCCTGTGAGTGTGTGTGTGTGTGTGTGTGTCCTGTGAGTGTGTGTGTGTGTCCTGTGAGTGTGTGTGTGTGTGTGTGTCCTGTGAGTGTGTGTGTCCTGTGTGTGTGTGTCCTGTGTGTGTGTCCGTGTGTCCTGTGTGTGTGTGTCCTGTGTGTGTGTGTGTGTCCTGTGTGTGTGTCCGTGTGTCCTGTGTGTGTGTCCGTGTGTCCTGTGTGTGTGTCCGTGTGTGTGTGTGTTGTGTCCGTGTGTGTGTGTCCTGTGTGTGTGTGTGTGTGTCCTGTGTGTGTGTGTGTGTGTCCTGTGTGTGTGTGTGTGTGTCCTGTGTGTGTGTGTGTGTGTCCTGTGTGTGTGTGTGTGTGTGTGTCCTGTGTGTGTGTGTGTGTGTGTGTGTCCTGTGTGTGTGTGTGTGTCCTGTGTGTGTGTGTGTGTGTGTGTCCTGTGTGTCCTGTGTGTGTGTGTGTGTCCTGTGTGTGTGTGTGTGTGTGTGTCCTGTGTGTGTGTGTGTGTCCTGTGTGTGTGTGTGTGTGTGTGTGTGTGTGTCCTGTGTGTGTGTGTGTGTGTCCTGTGTGTGTCCTGTGTGTCCTGTGTGTGTCCTGTGTGTGTCCT
The DNA here is from genome assembly GCF_965601325.2 of Salmo salar. Taxonomy (NCBI): domain Eukaryota; kingdom Metazoa; phylum Chordata; class Actinopteri; order Salmoniformes; family Salmonidae; genus Salmo; species Salmo salar. The sequence continues at coordinate 814,203 of NW_027675339.1, forward strand.
GTGTGTGTGAGTGTGTCCTGTGTGTGTCCTGTGTGTGTCCTGTGTGTGTCCTGTGTGTGTCCTGTGTGTATGTGTGTGTGTCCTGTGTGTGTCCTGTGTGTGTCCTGTGTGTGTGTGTGTGTGTGTGTCCTGTGTGTGTGTGTGTGTGTCCTGTGTGTGTCCTGTGTGTGTCCTGTGTGTGTCCTGTGTGTGTCCTGTGTGTCCTGTGTGTGTCCTGTGTGTGTCCTGTGTGTGTCCTGTGTGTGTCCTGTGTGTGTCCTGTGTGTGTCCTGTGTGTGTCCTGTGTGTGTCCTGTGTGTGTGAGTGTGTCCTGTGTGTGTCCTGTGTGTGTCCTGTGTGTGTGAGTGTGTCCTGTGTGTGTGTGTGTCCTGTGTGTGTGTGTGTCCTGTGTGTGTGTGTGTGTGTGTCCTGTGTGTGTGTGTGTGTCCTGTGTGTGTGTGTGTGTGTCCTGTGTGTGTGTGTGTGTCCTGTGTGTGTGTGTGTGTCCTGTGTGTGTGTGTGTGTGTGTGTCCTGTGTGTGTGTGTGTGTGTCCTGTGTGTGTGTGTGTGTGTGTCCTGTGTGTGTGTGTGTGTGTCCTGTGTGAGTGTGTGTGTGTCCTGTGTGTGTGTGTGTGTGTCCTGTGTGTGTGTGTGTGTGTGTGTCCTGTGTGTGTGTGTGTGTGTCCTGTGTGTGTGTGTGTGTGTCCTGTGTGTGTGTGTGTGTGTCCTGTGTGTGTGTGTGTGTCCTGTGTGTGTGTGTGTGTGTGTGTCCTGTGAGTGTGTGTGTGTGTCCTGTGAGTGTGTGTCCTGTGTGTGTGTGTGTCCTGTGTGTGTGTGTGTCCTGTGTGTGTGTGTGTGTGTGTCCTGTGTGTGTGTGTCCTGTGTGTGTGTGTTTGTGTCCTGTGTGTGTGTGTGTCCTGTGTGTGTGTGTGTGTGTGTCCTGTGTGTGTGTGTGTGTGTGTGTGTGTCCTTTGTGTGTGTGTGTCCTGTGTGTGTGTGTGTGTGTCCTGTGTGTGTGTGTGTGTCCTGTGAGTGTGTGTGTGTGTCCTGTGAGTGTGTGTGTGTGTCCTGTGAGTGTGTGTGTGTGTGTCCTGTGAGTGTGTGTGTGTGTGTCCTGTGAGTGTGTGTGTGTGTCCTGTGTGTGTGTGTGTCCTGTGTGTGTGTGTGTGTCCTGTGTGTGTGTGTGTGTGTGTCCTGTGTGTGTGTGTGTGTGTCCTGTGTGTGTGTGTGTGTGTCCTGTGTGTGTGTGTGTGTGTCCTGTGTGTGTGTGTGTGTGTCCTGTGTGTGTGTGTGTGTGTCCTGTGTGTGTGTGTGTGTGTCCTGTGTGTGTGTGTGTGTGTCCTGTGTGTGTGTGTGTGTCCTGTGTGTGGTGTGTGTGTGTCCTGTGTGTGTGTGTGTGTGTGTCCTGTGTGTGTGTGTGTGTGTCCTGTGTGTGTGTGTGTGTGTGTCCTGTGAGTGTGTGTGTGTGTCCTGTGAGTGTGTGTGTGTGTCCTGTGAGTGTGTGTGTGTGTCCTGTGAGTGTGTGTGTGTGTCCTGTGAGTGTGTGTGTGTGTCCTGTGAGTGTGTGTGTGTGTCCTGTGAGTGTGTGTGTGTGTCCTGTGAGTGTCCTGTGTGTGTGTCCTGTGAGTGTCCTGTGTGTGTGTCCTGTGAGTGTCCTGTGTGTGTGTCCTGTGAGTGTCCTGTGTGTGTGTCCTGTGAGTGTCCTGTGTGTGTGTCCTGTGAGTGTCCTGTGTGTGTGTCCTGTGTGTGTGTGTGTGTGTCCTGTGTGTGTGTGTGTCCTGTGAGTGTGTGTGTGTGTCCTGTGAGTGTGTGTGTGTGTCCTGTGAGTGTGTGTGTGTGTCCTGTGAGTGTGTGTGTGTGTCCTGTGAGTGTGTGTGTGTGTCCTGTGAGTGTGTGTGTGTGTCCTGTGAGTGTCCTGTGTGTGTGTCCTGTGAGTGTCCTGTGTGTGTGTCCTGTGAGTGTCCTGTGTGTGTCCTGTGAGTGTCCTGTGAGTGTCCTGTGTGTGTCCTGTGTGTGTGTGTGTGTCCTGTGTGTGTGTGTGTCCTGTGTGTGTGTGTGAGTGTCCTGTGTGTGTGTGTGAGTGTCCTGTGTGTGTGTGTGTGTGTGTCCTGTGTGTGTGTGTGTGTGTGTCCTGTGTGTGTGTGTGTGTGTGTCCTGTGTGTGTGTGTGTGTGTCCTGTGTGTGTGTGTGTGTGTGTGTCCTGTGTGTGTGTGTGTGTGTGTCCTGTGTGTGTGTGTGTGTGTGTCCTGTGTGTGTGTGTGTGTGTGTCCTGTGTGTGTGTGTGTGTGTCCTGTGTGTGTGTGTGTGTGTCCTGTGTGTGTCCTGTGAGTGTGCGTGTGTGTCCTGTGAGTGTGCGTGTGTGTCCTGTGAGTGTGCGTGTGTGTCCTGTGAGTGTGCGTGTGTGTCCTGTGAGTGTGCGTGTGTGTCCTGTGAGTGTGCGTGTGTGTCCTGTGAGTGTGCGTGTGTGTCCTGTGAGTGTGCGTGTGTGTCCTGTGAGTGTGCGTGTGTGTCCTGTGAGTGTGCGTGTGTGTCCTGTGAGTGTGCGTGTGTGTCCTGTGAGTGTGCGTGTGTGTCCTGTGAGTGTGTGTGTGTGTCCTGTGAGTGTGTGTGTGTGTCCTGTGAGTGTGTGTGTGTGTCCTGTGAGTGTGTGTGTGTGTCCTGTGAGTGTGTGTGTGTGTCCTGTGAGTGTGTGTGTGTGTCCTGTGAGTGTGTGTGTGTGTGTCCTGTGAGTGTGTGTGTGTGTGTGTGTGTGTGTGTCCTGTGAGTGTGTGTGTGTGTGTCCTGTGAGTGTGTGTGTGTGTGTGTGTGTGTGTGTCCTGTGAGTGTGTGTGTCCTGTGAGTGTGTGTGTGTGTCCTGTGAGTGTGTGTGTGTGTCCTGTGAGTGTGTGTGTGTGTGTGTGTGTCCTGTGAGTGTGTGTGTGTGTGTGTCCTGTGAGTGTGTGTGTGTGTGTGTGTCCTGTGAGTGTGTGTGTGTGTGTGTGTCCTGTGAGTGTGTGTGTGTGTGTGTGTGTCCTGTGAGTGTGTGTGTGTGTGTGTCCTGTGAGTGTGTGTGTGTGTGTGTCCTGTGAGTGTGTGTGTGTGTGTGTCCTGTGAGTGTGTGTGTGTGTGTGTCCTGTGAGTGTGTGTGTGTGTGTGTCCTGTGAGTGTGTGTGTCCTGTGAGTGTGTGTGTGTGTGTGTCCTGTGAGTGTGTGTGTCCTGTGAGTGTGTGTGTGTGTGTGTGTCCTGTGAGTGTGTGTGTGTGTGTGTGTCCTGTGAGTGTGTGTGTGTGTGTGTGTCCTGTGAGTGTGTGTGTGAGTGTGTCCTGTGAGTGTGTGTGTGTGTGTGTGTCCTGTGAGTGTGTGTGTGTGTGTGTGTGTCCTGTGAGTGTGTGTGTGTGTGTGTGTGTCCTGTGAGTGTGTGTGTGTGTCCTGTGAGTGTGTGTGTGTGTCCTGTGAGTGTGTGTGTGTGTCCTGTGAGTGTGTGTGTGTGTCCTGTGAGTGTGTGTGTGTGTCCTGTGAGTGTGTGTGTGTGTCCTGTGAGTGTGTGTGTGTGTCCTGTGAGTGTGTGTGTGTGTCCTGTGAGTGTGTGTGTGTGTGTGTGTGTGTGTCCTGTGAGTGTGTGTGTGTGTCCTGTGAGTGTGTGTGTGTGTCCTGTGAGTGTGTGTGTGTGTGTGTGTGTGTGTCCTGTGAGTGTGTGTGTGTGTGTGTGTGTGTGTGTCCTGTGAGTGTGTGTGTGTGTGTGTGTGTGTGTGTCCTGTGAGTGTGTGTGTGTGTGTGTGTCCTGTGAGTGTGTGTGTCCTGTGAGTGTGTGTGTGTGTCCTGTGAGTGTGTGTGTGTGTGTGTGTCCTGTGAGTGTGTGTGTGTGTGTGTGTCCTGTGAGTGTGTGTGTGTGTGTGTCCTGTGAGTGTGTGTGTGTGTGTGTCCTGTGAGTGTGTGTCCTGTGAGTGTGTGTCCTGTGAGTGTGTGTGTGTGTGTCCTGTGAGTGTGTGTGTGTGTGTCCTGTGAGTGTGTGTGTGTGTGTGTGTCCTGTGAGTGTGTGTGTGTGTGTGTCCTGTGAGTGTGTGTGTGAGTGTGTCCTGTGAGTGTGTGTGTGAGTGTGTCCTGTGAGTGTGTGTGTGAGTGTGTCCTGTGAGTGTGTGTGTGAGTGTGTCCTGTGAGTGTGTGTGTGAGTGTGTCCTGTGAGTGTGTGTGTGTGTGTGTGTGTCCTGTGAGTGTGTGTGTGTGTGTCCTGTGAGTGTGTGTGTGTGTGTCCTGTGAGTGTGTGTGTGTGTGTCCTGTGAGTGTGTGTGTGTGTGTCCTGTGAGTGTGTGTGTGTGTGTCCTGTGAGTGTGTGTGTGTGTGTCCTGTGAGTGTGTGTGTGTGTGTCCTGTGAGTGTGTGTGTGTGTGTCCTGTGAGTGTGTGTGTGTGTGTCCTGTGAGTGTGTGTGTGTGTGTCCTGTGAGTGTGTGTGTGTGTGTCCTGTGAGTGTGTGTGTGTGTGTCCTGTGAGTGTGTGTGTGTGTGTGTGTGTGTGTGTCCTGTGAGAGTGTGTGTGTCCTGTGAATGTGTGTGTGTGTCCTGTGAATGTGTGTGTGTGTCCTGTGAATGTGTGTGTGTGTCTCCAGTGTGTCCGTGTCCTGTGTGTGTCCTGTGTGAGTGTCCTGTGTGAGTGTCCTGTGTGAGTGTCCTGTGTGAGTGTGTGAGTGTCCTGTGTGAGTGTCCTGTGTGAGTGTGTGAGTGTCCTGTGTGAGTGTGTGTGTGTGTGTGTGTGTGTGTGTGTGTGTGTGTGTGTGTGTGTGTGTGTGTGTGTTCACTGTGAAACACACACACACAGGACACACACACACAGGACACACACACACAAGACACGGACACACAAGACACGGACACACAAGACACGGACACACAGGACACGGACACACTGGAGACACACACACACTCTCACAGGACACACACACACACACACACACACACACACACAGCATATAGCTTTGTCCAAGTGGTGGTCAGAATGTTTGTCTTAACTAGCCTGAAAAGTCCAACATGTCTGATGTGAACATTGACATAAACCCTCCACATACTTGAGTTTCTCCAGTCTGCAGTGTGGATCCTCCAGTCCAGCAGAGAGCAGTCTGACTCCTGAGTCTCCTGGGTGATTGTAGCTCAGGTCCAGCTCTCTCAGGTGTGAGGGGTTTGACCTCAGAGCTGAGACCAGAGAAGCACAGCCTTCCTCTGTGACTAGACAGCCTGACAGCCTGCAAAGAGTCAAATCATATTAAAATCACACTGATATTCTTTGGTGGTGAAAATAGTGGCAGTATATTTCTTCAACATATTCAGATATATCAGTGTCCTGAAACCTTCCATATCTATTCATAAATTAATGTATCATAATATAAATTACAAATGATCAAAGTTTTGCATGCAGATAGAAACATGTATTTTTATTTGAGGATATTTTCATACATATCTGTTTCACCATTTAGAATAATAAAAGCACTTTATCTATCTAGTCCCCCTATTTAACCTGTTAGGGCTCGGGGGCAGTATTGACAGGGCCGGATAAAAAACATACCCGATTTAATCTGGTTACTACTCTTACCCAGTAACTAGAATATGCATATCATTATTGGCTTTGGATAGAAAACACCCTAAAGTTTCTAAAACTGTTTGAATGGTGTCTGTGAGTATAACAGAACTCCTATGGCAGGCAAAAACCTGAGAAGATTTCATGCAGGAAGTGGCCTGTCTGACAAGGTGTGTTTCATCTTGGCTCTTTTTATTGAAGACTGAGGATCTTTGCTCTAACGTGACACTTCCTACGGCTCCCATAGGCTCTCACAGCCCGGGAAAAAGCTGAACGATATCGAGGCAGCCTCTGGCTGAAACACATTATCGCTTTTGGCAATTGGCCGATCAGAGTACTATGGGCTTAGGCGCGTGTCCGAGTCGACCCCATGCTTTAATTTCTTTCGTCTGTTTACCTAAACGCAGATTACCGGTCGGAATATTATCGCTTTTTTATGAGAAAAATGGCATAAAAATGGATTTTAAACAGCGGTTGACATGCTTCGAAGTACGGTAATGGAACATTTAGAATTTTTTTGTCACGAATTGCGCCATGCTCGTAACCCTTCTTTACCCTTTCGGATAGTGTCTTGAACGCACGAACAAAACGCCGCTGTTTGGATATAACGATGGATTATTTTGAACCAAACCAACATTTGTTATTGAAGTAGAAGTCCTGGGAGTGCATTCTGACGAAGACAGCAAAGGTAATAACATTTTTCTTATAGTAAATCTGACTTTGGTGAGTGCTAAACTTGCTGGGTGTCTAAATAGCTAGCCCTGTGATGCTGGGCTATCTACTCAGAATATTGCAAAATGTGCTTTCACCTAAAAAGCTATTTTATAATCTGACATATCGAGTGCATAGAGGAGTTCTGTATCTATAATTCTTAAAAGAATTGTTATGCTTTTTGTGAATGTTTATCGTGAGTAATTTAGTAAATTCACCGGCAGTGTTCGGTGGGAATGCTAGTCACATGCTAGTCACATGCTAATGTAAAAAGCTGGTTTTTGATATAAATATGAACTTGATTGAACAAAACATGCATGCATTGTATAACATAATGTCCTAGGTTTGTCATCTGATGAAGATCATCAAAGGTTAGTGCTGCATTTAGCTGTGGTTTGGGTTTATGTGACATTATATGCTAGCTTGAAAAATGGGTGTCTGATTATTTCTGGCTGGGTACTCTGCTGACATAATCTAATGTTTTGCTTTCGTTGTAAAGCCTTTTTGAAATCGGACAGTGTGGTTAAATTAACGAGAGTCTTGTCTTTAAAATGGTGTAAAATAGTCATATGTTTGAGAAATTGAAGTTTTTGCATTTTTGAGGTTTTTGAATAACGCGCCACAGGATTACACTGGCTGTTACGTAGGTGGGACGATTTGGTGCCACCTGCCCTAGAGAGGTTAAAGAAGTCATATGTTTCCTGACCAATTCACTCATAGTGTATTAAATTAGTCAAAAGTTTACTATTTGGTTCCATATTCTTTGACTGCATCAAGCCTGTGACTGCCATGATTGAGAAAGATCATGAACAATAATTAGTGAGAAAGTTACAGAGGCTTCAACAAAACCTGCTAACCTCTCACCATTACCAATAACAGAGGATACAACAAAACATGCTAACCTCTCACCATTACCAATAACAGAGGCTACAACAAAACATGCTAACCTCTCACCATTACCAATAACAGAGGCTACAACAAAACATGCTAACCTCTCACCATTACCAATAACAGAGGATACAACAAAACATGCTAACCTCTCACCATTACCAATAACAGAGGATACAACAAAACATGCTAACCTCTCACCCTTACCAATAACAGAGGCTACAACAAAACATGCTAACCTCTCACCATTACCAATAACAGAGGCTACAACAAAACATGCTAACCTCTCACCATTACCAATAACAGAGGCTACAACAAAACAAGCTAACCTCTCACCATTACCAATAACAGAGGCTACAACAAAACAAGCTAACCTCTCACCATTACCAATAACAGAGGCTACAACAAAACATGCTAACCTCTCACCATTACCAATAACAGAGGCTACAACAAAACAAGCTAACCTCTCACCATTACCAATAACAGAGGCTACAACAAAACAAGCTAACCTCTCACCATTACCAATAACAGAGGCTACAGCAAAACATGCTAACCTCTCACCATTACCAATAACAGAGGCTACAACAAAACATGCTAACCTCTCACCATTACCAATAACAGAGGCTACAACAAAACATGCTAACCTCTCACCATTACCAATAACAGATGCTACAACAAAACATGCTAACCTCTCACCATTACCAATAACATAGGCTACAACAAAACATGCTAACCTCTCACCATTACCAATAACAGAGACTACAACAAAACATGCTAACCTCTCACCATTACCATTAACAGAGGCTACAACAAAACATGCTAACCTCTCACCATTACCAATAACAGAGGTTACAACAAAACATGCTAACCTCTCACCATTACCAATAACAGAGGCTACAACAAAACATGCTAACCTCTCACCATTACCAATAACAGAGGCTACAACAAAACATGCTAACCACTCACCATTACCAATAACATAGACTACAACAAAACATGCTAACCTCTCACCATTACCAATAACAGAGGCTACAGCAAAACATGCTAACCTCTCACCATTACCAATAACAGAGGCTACAACAAAACATGCTAACCTCTCTCCATTACCAATAACAGAGGCTACAACAAAACATGCTAACTTCTCACCATTACCAATAACAGAGGCTACAACAAAACATGCTAACCTCTCACCATTACCAATAACAGAGACTACAACAAAACATGCTAACCTCTCACCATTACCAATAACAGAGGATACAACAAAACATGCTAACCTCTCACCATTACCAATAACAGAGGCTACAACAAAACATGCTAACCTCTCACCATTACCAATAACAGAGGCTACAACAAAACATGCTAACCTCTCACCATTACCAATAACAGAGGGGGTTTGATCTTTGTGCCTCCGTTTCTCATTTATCATCATTCACGATTCATTCATGGTTATTCATAATCATGGTAGCATCCACATGAATGTAGAAGTCACTGACAATAGAAGTGAAGTGACTCCAAAATGACAGGACATTATTTACTATTCAGTATCCATTAGGAAAAACATCATCCAAAACACAACCAAGACCACCTGCTAATGAATTCAACAAGTTAGTAGAATCACAAGCCTCACTGCAGGTGTCAGGAATCCCGCTTCCTGAGTCTGTTTCTGCCTGAGCTGACTGTTTTCTGTTTGGAGTCTAAGGGTGCGTTCAGAAACCTATCTGGTTGCCAGGCGACGAAGTTAGGCGGGAGATCTAGTGATTACCCTACACCTGCATCTCATCAACCTTCTGCACACCTGGTCCTGATCATCACCTCTTCATAAGCCCTGAGCTGACATCCATTCCCTGCTGGATCGTTAGCAACGAACAGCCTCATGTTTCCTGAGCTAGTCTTGTTGTTTTGTTCTTGTTACTGGTTACTCCCCCCCCCCCGTTTACTCTGTCTACAGTCATCCTCCCGGAACATTCAACTCCCTTGCCTGGCCGTCGGTGGATACAGTGACGTCATTGAATCCACCCATCTACTCTCATCAACTCACCTCCGCTGCCGCTCCGTCTCCTGGATCACTCAAATTACACATCAAGACTACCAATAAATACTCACCTTCATTTTACTCACCTGGTCTGCTTCTGGGTTCTGTCTTAGAGAAACATGACAGCAGGCATGGAATATGGGACAACATGCTAAACTTATGACTACTTTAATACACTATAAGTAATATGTCCGAATAATTACGACTTTTTCAAATGGGAGAACTACATGCATAAAGTACTTTCATATCTGATAATACTGACCTCAGAGTCTCCAGTTTACAGTGGGGATTCCCTAGTCCAGCAGAGAGCAGCTTCACGCCTGAATCCTTCAGGTCATTGTTACTCAGATCCAACTCTCTCAGGTGTGAGGGGTTTAACCTCAGAGCTGAGACCAGAGAATCACAGCCTTCCTCTGTGACTCCACAGCCTGACAGCCTGACAAAGAGATCATGACTTCAAACACATTGTTAACCTGTTAGGGCTAGGGGGCAGTATTGACACTCCTGGATAAAAAACATACCCGATTTAATCTGGTTACCACTCCTACCCAGTAACTAGAATATGCATATACTTATTGCATATGGATAGAAAACACCCTACATTTTCTAAAACTGTTTGAATGGTGTCTGTGAGTATAACAGAACTCAAATGGCAGGTCAAAACCTGAGAGATTCCTTTACAGGAAGTGGCCTGTCTGACCATTTCTTGAACTTCTTTTCCATCTCTATCATTTACTAAGGATCTCTGCTCTAACGTGACACTTCCCACGTCGTCCATAGGCGCTCAGAGCCCGGGAAAAAACAGAATGTCGTCATTCCAGCCCCAGGCTGAAACACATTATCGCCTTTCTCAAGTGGCCCATCAAGAGACACTAGCTTATGCGCGTGACCCCGACCGCCCCCGCCTTTGGGATTTTTTCCTCTGTTTGCCGAAAAGGAGATTCCCTGTCGGAATATTATCGCTTTTCTACGAGAAAAATGTCGTAAAAATTTATTTTAAACAGCGGTTGACATGCTTCGAAGTACGGTAATGGAATATTTAGAATTTTATTGTCACGAATTGCGCAATGCGCGCGACACTTCTTTAATATTTCGGATAGTGTCTGGAACGCACGAACAAAATGCCGCTATTCGGATATAACGATGGATTATTTTGGACCAAACCAACATTTGTTATTGAAGTAGCAGTCCTGGGTGTGCATTCTGACGAAGACAACAAAAGGTAATCAAACTTTTATAATAGTAAATATGATTATGGTGAGTGCTAAACTTGCCGGGTGTCTAAATAGCGAGCCCGTGATGCCTGGGCTATGTACTTAGAATATTGCAAAATGTGCTTTCACCAAAAAGCTATTTTAAAATCGGACATATCGAGTGCATAGAGGAGGTCTGTATCTATAATTCTTAAAATAATTGTTATGCTTTTTGTGAACGTTTATCGTGAGTAATTTAGTAAAATGTTAGCGAATTCCCCGGAAGTTTGCGGGGGGTATGCTAGTTCTGAACGTCACATGCTAATGTAAAAAGCTGGTTTTTGATATAAATATGAACTTGATTGAACAAAACATGCATGTATTGTATAACATAATGTCCTAGGGTTGTCATCTGATGAAGATCATCAAAGGTGAGTGCTGCATTTAGCTGTCTTCTGGGTTTTGGTGACATTATATGCTGGCTTGAAAAATGGGTGTCTGATTATTTCTGGCTTGGTACTCTGCTGACATAATCTAATGTTTTGCTTTCGTTGTAAAGCCTTTTTGAAATCGGACAGTGTGGTTAGATTAACGAGAGTCTTGTCTTGAAATGGCTGTAAAATAGTCATATGTTTGAGAAATTGAAGTAATAGGATTTTTAAGGTTTTGAAAATCGCGCCACAGGCTGGCGCAAGCGTCCCACCTAGCCCATAGAGGTTAATTTAGTGTAGAAGGACAATGGCAGATGCATTTGGTTAATTCTCCCAAACAACATATATATTCTTCTTCTGTGTCCTAGAATTGTATGGTCATATTGTTATACTAATGTGAAAATCAATGCATTTATTCACACACACACACACACACACACACACACACACACACACACACACACACACACACACACACACACACACACACACACACACACACACACACACACACACACACACACACACACACACACACACACACACACACGACACACACACACTGGACACACAGTCAGCATATAACTTTGTCCAAGTGGTGGTCAGAATGTTTGTATTACCTAGCCTGAAAAGTCAAACATGTCTGATATGAACATTGACATAAACCCTCTACATACTTGAGTTTCTCCAGTCTGCAGTGTGGATCCTCCAGTCCAGCAGAGAGCAGTCTGACTCCTGAGTCTCCTGGGTGATTGTAGCTCAGGTCCAGCTCTCTCAGGTGTGAGGGGTTTGACCTCAGAGCTGAGACCAGAGAAGCACAGCCTTCCTCTGTGACTCCACAGCCTGACAGCCTGCAACGAGATCATCATGACTTCACAAACACACCAGTAGTGTTGAAGGAAAATGGAAGATGCATTTGGTTTATTCTCTCAAACAACATATAGATTCATCTTCCGTCAGCTACAATTGTATGGTCATATTGTTATACTAATGTGAAAATCAATGCATTTATTCAATGTTTTCAATGTAATATTATACACATATTATAATGCATATTTTTCTTTAACCTGAATATTTCTTCCTGATGATTAGTTTTTATATGTCATTTTATGTACTCACAGAAATGCACTGGAGGCTTTGAACACTGGCAGCAGCCTCAGAAGACCTTCCTCTGATCTGGAGTATTTCTTCAGGTCAAACACATCCAGCTCCTTTTCTGAAGTCAGCAATACAAAGACCAGAGCTGACCACTGTGCAGGTGACAGGTTGGGTTTTGAGAGACTTCCTGAGCTCAGGAAGCTTTGGATCTCCTGCACTAGAGAATGGTCATTCAGTTCATTCAGACAGTGGAACAGATTGATGCTCCTCTCTGGAGAGGGATTCTCCCGGATCTTCTCCTTGATGTACTTGACTGTTTTTTCATGGGTCTTTGAGCTGCTTCTTGTCTTTGTCAGTAGATCTCGTAAGTGCTTCTGATTGGACTCCAGTGAGAGTCCCAGAAGGAAGCGGAGGAAAAGGTCCAGGTTTCCCATCTCACTGTGTAAGGCTTTATCCACAGCACTCTTGTAGAAAGAAACTTTAGGCTTGTCTCTGAACATCACAGAAAGGTTCCTGGACGTTGATTGCGGTTCGGCCATTAGATTCTCATTGTTGTTGATGAATGAGAGGAACACATACACAGCAGCCAGAAACTCCTGAATGCTCAGATGAACAAAGCAGTACACCTTGTCTTGGTACAGAACACATTCCTCTTTAAAGATCTGTGTGCACAATCCTGAGTACACTGAGGCTTCATTGACATCAATGCCAGCCTCTTTCAGGTCTTCTTCATAGAAAATCAGATTGCCATTCACAAGCTGTTGAAAAGCCAGTTTTCCCAGTGACAGAATGCTCTCTTTATTCCAGTGTGGACCTGTCTCTTCTTCCCCAAGATACTTTTCATCCTTCTGTTTGGTATGAAACACCACAAGGTGTGTGTACATCTCAGTCAGAGTCTTGGGCATCTCTTCTGTCTTATGTTTCAGCATGTGTTCGAGGACTGTTGCAGAAATCCAACAGAAGACTGGAATGTGGCACATGATGTGGAGGCTCCTTGATCTCTTTATGTGTGAGATGATTCTGCTGGCCAGGTCCTCATCACTGAATCTCTTCCTGAAGTACTTCTCCTTCTGTGGGTCATTGAACCCTCGTACCTCTGTCACCTGGTCAACACACCCTGAAGGGATCTTATTGGCTGCTGCAGGTCGGGTAGTTATCCAGAGGAGAGCAGAGGGAAGCAGATTTCCCTTGATGAGATTTGTCAGCAGAACATCCACTGAGGTTGACTCTGTGACGTCCCAACAGATCTTGTTCTTCTGGAAGTCTAGGGGCAGTCGGCACTCATCCAGACCATCAAAGATGAACACAACTTTGTACTTGTCGTAGTTTGAGATTCTTGATTGTTTGGTTTCCATTGAGAAGTGATTGAGAAGTTCAATGAAAGTGTGTTTGTCCTCTTTCATCAAATTCAGCTCCCGAAAA